>NW_010526079.1:0-32412 GCF_000687285.1 Phaethon lepturus | reverse complement strand
GGCAGTCATGGCCAGACTTGGTCACGTACTTTTATGTATCATGATAACGCTGTGTTTCCCTGAGCTTTAGTAACCTTTAGCATTTCTACCGAAGTGTTTTCATGTGCTGATTTCCCAGTTGCTCTCAGAAGGCTTGTGAGGCAGGCTGAAGGTAGGTCTGTGTTACTTACTCAATTTTCCAGGTTACGATACACAGGCAGAAGCGGGCAGGCATTTTGGTAGCACTGGGGGAGCTCCGTCTTCGGACTTCCCATTTCTGAATTTGAGAGGCCTGCTTGTTTTTATTCTTCTGGGTTTCTACACCGACGCTCGTGAGCGGGAAGAGAGGGAAGAACTGGAGAAGGGCTACCATTTTCTTCAGTTTATTTACAAACCAGACAGAAAAATATCATTAACAATCAGAAAGATGAAGACTTCAGCTGAGAAAGGGGAAAAAATATTAATTCTGTGAGAACACGACTGTTGTTAAATTCAGGCAGCAGGGCCCTTTTGCCCATCTTCCTCCACCCCTAACGTGTTTTATATTCCACGCCTGAGCATTACCCCTGCAAAGGCAATGCCAGAACTTTGCTTTGTATCTTCCCCCTTCAAAACCATCTTTAAAGTCTTGCGGGGGAAACCGGATGCGGCATTTTGCATTTCCATGTGGATCGTGACCGTCCGCAGGGCGGGAGATCTCTTGCAGGCAAACCCAGCCAGCGAGGAGGGGGTCAGAGCAGAGACTGGTGATGTTCCTCCGCACCTCCCCGCCGAGGGTGGGATCCAGCCCGCTGGGAACACTGGCCACGTCTTCTTCTTGTCTGCCTTCGGCTGCAGAAGCTGGTGGGCTTAACCATGTGGCGTGGGGATGACATTGAGCCTTTCCCATCGGAGGAGCCCACAGCTTTGTCCAGCCTCAATATAACCCTCCCTCAAGCCCCTCATAGCATCCTTATGTGCCCCCACCCGCTGCCCTGTGTGCCCTTGCCGCATCCCCAAACCCACTGATGGCGAACCACTGTCCCCCAACACGGGGAACGACTCCGCTGGGACTGTGCTGTGGGAGATTGAGCGTCATGGTCCGGTGGAGGGATGAAATCCCCCCCCAGCCCTCCTACCCGTGGAATGGGGAGACCCTTTTTGCTCCATTTTCACTGCCGGTGCTCCTGCACAAGTCCAGCCTTTCAGTGTTGAGGCTGCAAAAGGAGAGCTTTCTTTTTTAAAGTTTAATGGCAATTTCAGATGTTAAGAAAACCCGCCCCTATCTATGTTGTTACATCTTGCAAAGCGTTTTTTGGTTCTCCTTCATCTTTTAAGAAAGCCTTGTGTTTTGGGCAAATTTTTCTTGGGATCGTTGCTTTGTCAAATCACAAACTACAAAACCGTGTGTTTCGCTGGCAACATTTGTTTTTATTGTAGTCTAGGTAGAGTAATTTCCTATGGAAGTAGCAATGCTCGTTATGTTAGGGCTCGGTTCGTTTCATAGAAAATTGAACTCTTTGGAAACAGAATTCTGTTTTTTTCTTACTGGATTTTTTATTTTTTTGGGAAGCTCAGATTAATAATACAATTTCTGGCATAGCTGCATGCAATCATGTGCCTTATCTTAGGCATGTAGATATATTTGTGACAAATGCTGTCAATCACCTTTTTAGCTGTTTCAAATCACTGTCTGAGGTTTCGTAAGGTTATAAATCCAATTCATGTTTAAGCATCACCTCATCCTCAAGGTTCTGCTTTTGGTTTGCAATGTGCTTTTTACAGCGGGGATTATTCTCTGAAGGATGATTCTCCGAGTTAGGCTTGCCATCCATTCTGAATTTCTGAGATCACTCATCCTTTGATGTCTCTCGCTCTCAACTTGATACACAGCCACTGCCTTACACGTCATTGACAGCAGGAGAAGGCAACGGGATGACGCAAGGGCTTGCAGCAGAGAGAAGGCCATATGTATGTCTCTCTTCCAGTCATGTACTGGTTGCATCCTCCATCTCCTTTGATCCATCGAGGTCGGCACTTTGAGATGTGATGCTGCCTTTGTAGTTCTAGACGAGAAAAATAGGTTAAGAAAGGCAAGAGCACGGACACAGCAGATCTTTACAAAGATATTTTTTTCTCAGTTGTGGTTGTGTAGAGCTTTGCAGCTTCCTATTTTGGTGCATACCAATAAGAATTAAATAATAATAAAAAAACCACAGTGTTTGTATTCCTGGACATTGTGTGACAGCTCAAACCAAAAAAATGAAGGAAAATGAAGGATGATGGTGGGTTTGGTGGGAAAGGATTGCTAACTTAAGGCAAGTGTGACAAATGTGAAGAGTGACAGCTACGTTGTTATTATTATATCAGCTCTGGTCAAAATACAAGCCAAGGGCTTGTATTTTCTGTAACTTGTAGCCTTTATGAAGTGCCAGTGAACGAAAAGACAAATTGTTGCATGACGCCACTGCTCTCTAATAGCGTGTGCCTTGAAAAATGTTACTAAGTTCCTATTTTCAATTAACTCTATAAGTGAAAAGATAAATGGAGGCAGAAGAATCACTGCTCCATTATCTATTCACCTGTTCACTGCAGATTAATTTTCAAACAGCCTTAGGAGTATTGGCTATAACAAAAAACCCAGACATAAACACAGGAAAAATTAAGGGCTGGACAGTCTTTCGCACTCTATTTATCCTCTTACACTGCATTTAAAATTTAGTCACAGAAACTAGACCCTGTAAGATTTTGGGGGCATAGGAAAACTCCAGACTTTTTCTCCGCCTCTACCCCAGTAAACAAGTTTTTCACTAGTTTTCATATCAGCAATGTTCCTCACCTACCGAAAAAAGCTACTTTTACTTTCTCAAGAGCAAGAAAGATATTCTGTGTAATTTAGTTAGCACATAGAAAATATAGCTAAGTATATTTCTTAGCAAGTATGCCCTGTATTAGAGATGGAGCGGTTACATGGCCTTTTGCCCGTTGACATATCCCTGGGCAGGGAGAGCAAGAACAAATACTGAAAAAGAAAGCGTATGTATAAAGCAAAGAGGAAGTTTACTGCTATGAATGTCAAAAATACTTACGCAGATGTAACAGATGCTACTGCAGGGAAAGCCGATACGGTATGGAGGAAAGGAAAAAGGGTTGGTTGTATGAAGAGGTGGTAAATGCAAAAGCATAGCTAGGAGGCTCTGTGTTGGGAGGGAGGTGGGGAGAGCCCTCGCTGCGGGGAGGAATAGGAGGATGGTTACTGTGGGTGCTCTTTGTGAAGAGAAGTGGTGGTGTAGGTGACTTCAGCCTGGGAGGGAGTGACTGCTCATGAGTCACAGAATCACAGAGTGGTAGGGGTTGGAAGGGACCTCTGAAGATCATCTGGTCCAACCCCGCTGCCAAGGCAGGATCACCAAGGGCAGGCTGCACAGGAACACGTCCAGTCGGGTTTTGAAGGTCTCCAGAGAAGGAGACTCCACAACCTCTCCAGGAGCCTGTTCCAGCGCTCCGTCACCCTCACAGTAATGAAGTTTTTCCTCATGTTGAGGTGGAACTTCCTGTGCTGCTGTTTGTGCCCATTGCCCCTCGTCCTATCACTGGGCACTACTGAAGAGAGACTGGCTCCATTCTCCTGACAGCCACCCTTCAGG
The DNA here is from genome assembly GCF_000687285.1 of Phaethon lepturus. Classification (NCBI taxonomy): domain Eukaryota; kingdom Metazoa; phylum Chordata; class Aves; order Phaethontiformes; family Phaethontidae; genus Phaethon; species Phaethon lepturus. The sequence goes on along the minus strand of NW_010526079.1, from coordinate 28,807 downwards.
TATTTATAGACATTGATAAGGTCCCCTCTCAGCCTTGTCTTCTCCAGATTAAACAGCCCCAGGTCTCTCAGCCTTTCCTCATACGAGAAAAGATCCAGTCCCTTAATCATCCTTGTAGCTCTCTGTTGGACTCTCTCCAAAAGTTCCCTGTCTCTCTTAAACTGGGGAGCCCAGAACTGGACATGAGATGGTCAGGACACCCAAATTGCAATTCATGGTGCCCAGAGCTGCATAGGTGAGACAACCCCATGCTCGAGCTGGATTCAGTATTGCATGATGGAGGATGGGGAGGGGTGGAAGAGCAGGAGAAACAGAGAAAGGATTGAAGTGTGGCATCTGCTGGCTGGTTGCTCTGTCAGCTCACCCCCACCATGCCAGCGTAGCACAGGCAGCTCAGGGGAACACTGATGTCTGTGCCCACCCCTCCACGGTGGTGGAGAAGAGGTGGAGAAGGACTGGGATGGTCCGTCTGCCAGAAGTTAGGGACAACACGATACCATGCCAGAGCTGCCGACCCTCTGGGGCGGGTTTGCTGGGCACTGGCAGGATGTGGCAAAGCAGAAGCTAGGTGCTAGGTCCCTCCTGTGCTTTTCTGCTGGTGCTGCGCTCGGTGCTCCCTGGTGCCCTCCCACATGGTCGTGCAGGTTGGGGGAGCCGGAGAGGAGAGTTCGTACACCAACGGGAAAGGCAGGCAGAGAGCACTGCCCATCCCGAACCTGCCCTGCTCTCCCCAGCGCGCGCTGGCAGGACAGCTGAGAACCGGGCAAATGGAGGCAAAGGTGCAGGAGAACTTGCTGTTTGCTTCTGGCTGTGGACACAGGGCTTCCCTGTGACTGTTGGGTGTTTGAAGGGGATGCTTGGAGCTGCTCTGTGCCACCCCTGAATCAGATTTTGGCACTCAGTCTTTGGGCAGAAAAATTCAGTCATGCCTGCCTTTTGGTCAGTTTTTTTCTCAAGTGACAAGCAGCAAGACTACAAAACAAAGCTCTGTAAATTAATAGTGTACTTCTGGAGAGTTCTTGAGCTCCATATTGTAATTCCGTCTGCCTTCATTCGCTCCCATGCAGAGATGTCAAAGATGAAGGTGTAAGCAGGAGATGGAAACGCAGCGCTCCTGAGCCTTCACTTTTCTTCTTTCCCTTTTTGGGCAGCAGGTCCGATGGCAGCTGACCTAGATCTAGGCATTACCTGTTGGGTACACCGTGTGAAGGAGTACGCAATGTCCTAGTCATTGTCAGACCAAAGAGCACGCGCGTCAGGAATATATACGGCACTCAAGGAGGCCTGGGCACTGGCATGACCCGTTGCTCCTCAAAGCTGGTGGGTACTGAGCCATGAGGTTAAAAGTGATTAGGGAGAACTGCCAGACAAACGGCCTGACCACTTAGGCCTTGTTTCCTCAGGAGACCAGGATAAAATGGGAACAAGGGGATGATGTCAGCTGTGGTTTGCATTTTTGTTCCTTTCTTAAAAATGCTCTTATTTTTACCTGTATTTTCTGTTGTAATCCAGAATTTAACCCATTATTTAAGGTGGAAGCTACTGTGTGATGTTCCCAGTGAGCTCTGGAGAGTCTCACAGACCCAGCAGATATAGAGAAAATGAATTTATGTAAATTGGTTTTGTAAAGAAAACTTTTGGGGTGTCTGCAAGTCTAATCGTTATGGAGTCTCACTAAGCTGCAAAGGTCACCTCAGGGCCAATAACATCAGGTGGTAAAAGGAGGGAAATTCTGTCAGGCAGGCGTTGTCCTGTGCTTGTCCTGCAGCGAGAGGCAGTTCACGGCTTCTGTCTGTTTCCAATCTGACATCCAAATTTTCCCAGAGAAGCTGTGGATGCCTCATCCCTGGAAGTGTTCAAGTTCAGGTTGGATGGGGCTTTGAGCAACCTGATCTAGTGAAAGATGTCCCTGCCCATGGCAGGAGGGTTGGACTAGTTGATCTTGAAATATCCCTTCTGACCCCAACCATTCTGTAATTCTAAATTTGACAGTATTTTTTTGCCCTTTTTTCCCACTCTCCTAAAGCTGGTAGGAGTCTTAAGGATGTGGCAAGGCTAAAGGGTTTCAGTCATTTTCTCTCAGAGGGACACCAGTGCAGCCAATGCTCCATAAACGTGTAGATGTGGCACTTTGGGACATGGTTTAGTGGGCATGGTGGTGTTGGGTTGACTGTTGGACTTGATGATCTTAGAGGTCCTTTCCAACATTTATGATTGTATAACTCCGTGTCAGAAGTGATGAAACTGCTTCTTAAGGATTGGAATCCTTTGCCCACTCTCTTGACCAGTGAGCTGAGACACACATGATCTGTGGCGAGGCTAAAACTATGCATGCCTTGCCTGACCAGCTGGATGCTGCCAGATTAGAGTACATGACTGAATGCTGTTTGCCTTCTGCACTGGCACTTTGGGTGCATTTCCTTTGTTCAGCTGCCAGTTTTCACAAAACCTGTGAAAACATCGTTTTCTTTGATATTTTTTCCCTTCTACCAAACGTGTCAACAGATTCCAAAGCTGCGAGGGGTGGTTCGACAGCAGGGCGGATGAGGGTAAATCTCATTCGCTTTGGAGAGCAGGCAAAAATGGCAGCTGAGTAAGAATGTGACAAATGCAGCATGTTATGGCTGTTATCTTCTCCCCATGCCTCCTTTTTCTGATTAATCCTGTATATATGTATGCATGGGCATGTAGCCATGAAAAATAGGATGTAAGTTAGAGCATCTCAGTGTCTCTAGGATTTATCTGGGAGGCCTGTGAGATCTGAGGAGCACAAGGTGGACAAGGTCTCCCTACTGGGGACACAAGTGGGCATGGTTATCCTAGATCTTCTACTGCTTACTCTCACAAACTGTGAACTTCTAGCGTATCACTCGTTCCTGCTCACCTCTAGCCCAAAAGCGTTAGCTTGCTCCCCAGCTTGCCAGATTGCACACTCTGAGGTGGTGCCCTGCTGTGGTCTGGGGGACTACGTGCCAAGCACCTTTTCTGGTCGGCACTGTGGATGGGAGTGCGTGAAGTTTGGTGCCCTCCATGCAACGCAGTTCTTCAGCCCTACCTCAACGGGCTTTGCACCCTCAAAGAACTGTGCGTTGCCCTCATGACATGCTCCAGGACGTGCAGCACTTCCCACTTTGAGAGGAAAAATAAATCAGATCTTAAGAGCACCATGCAGGGCCCAACGGACCAAACCCTACGCTGCAGGGATGTGGGCAGTGTGTGCGCTTAGCCTCGCAGTCAGAGAACGGTCCCTGACCCCGTGTCGCTTAACGTTGTAGACGTTGCCTGTGTCTCTCCACCTCTGTTTCGTTGACAGTAAAGGTGGGCTGCACATAGTCCAAACTTCATTCGAAGCAAAATGAGGCTGTTCAACTGTGATCATGGATTTGGAAGACCAAAGCGTACTTAAGCGAACAGTTACCTGTAATAGCACAAAAAAGCCTATGTAAATGTTAATCAGAATTTTTTTTTTGGCAACTTCAACAGCTAAATAATTTTTCAGTTAAATAATAATTGAGATGCTGCATAGGGCAATTTAGGCCAACGCTAATTCTCTGAGGTTTTAAACCCTCGGCAATAAGGGTGCTTGGTGCACATGGTGCCAGTGCCCTTTGGGAAGAAGTTGACTCATCATGAGGAGGGTGTGCTGGGCTGCAAGTTGTCTCTGGAAAGGCATTTACTCAGGTAGGGCTCCATGGTAGGTCTACATGAGAGAGCCTTGCGTGGGCTTTAAGTCAGGTGTGAGCTGTGCATCCATGTTAGCATGGTGCGGTGCAGGCCTGAGGAGGTGGACGCTGTCTTGCAGCTGGGCTTGTACAGGGTGGCCTGGCACAGGAGGTCTTTCATGGCTGTCTGAAAACTAGAGAGAGCAACTTGAGTTTTTAAGTATTGTGCAGCTTCCTGAGGAAGAAATGAACTTGACAAGGAGTGGTGAACATGGCCTCCTCCAACCTCTCCTCTGACCTAAAATTCTGGGAAATGTTCTCATTCTATTTATTATCCAGTAATTACATGATTTCCTACCTACTGACATAGTCCCAAAAAGGCAAGGATCAGTGTTTATTACACTGTAGAAAACATTTGTTGAAAATATGATGTCTTCCCCAGCATGGGATCTGGGCTCAAAGTTGCTGGTCAGTGTTTGTAGCTCTGTTCACACCTCTGTTTTTCACTATGTCTCAGTTAATAGCTGACCATATTTTAGCAGAGTAGATGTGGTATCTCTCATGTATTGTATTTCTGCTAGAAGGGCTATTTACTATGTGGGATGCAGAGAAATGTGCCATGTAAACATGGGAGACAGCCTAAACCCAAGAAAGGCCATAGTCCAGAGACTGTACTACATTCCGTCATCCAAGGGTTAGGCCTTTGAGTGACGTGGGAATGAACCTGAGTTCCCCAAAGCTGCCATGGGTGGGATGGGTCAGCATAAAAGGGCCTAGAGGGGGAGAAGTACATGGTGGAGAGGTGACCTGCTGTTTCACACAAGCTAGGGACTGCAAGAGAGAGGAGATCCAACAGGACAGACTAACCTGTCCAACGTGGTGGTCTGCCTGGTGGCCTCCAGCTGGGGACCACAGGGGCCAGCTTGGATGGTCACCTAACGTCACCTGAGGCCTGATAGTGAGGGAAGGAGCTCACAGTGCAGAGCTTTGTTTCGCTTTGTAATATTTAATTTTTTTTTTTCCTAGTGAAGACACTCATTTTTTGGTCAGTCAGAAGAGCAAAAGCTTCTGTAATGTCCCTACCATCAAAGCAGCCCCAGGTCTATCAAGTCTTTGAAGTCTGCGTGCCTCAGCACAGTGCCTGATGGCCAGCAGGTGCAAGAGTGGAGCTTTCCTCCTCGCGTAATGCTGCTCAATTAGGAGCTCGGTGGGTGTTTTATGCGTTCCTCTGGAGCATCTGGCACTGGCCACTGTCTGAGACAGGACGTTGGGTTGGATGAAGCATCGGTCTGCCCTGGTGTTGCAATGCCGACGTTGCTGTCTCCCTGGTGGGCTAGCGTCCTGTGATGTCCTTCCAGCTGGTAACGTGCCCAGGACAGAGTTTTAGCACCATGCGCCACTCGAGCTGCTTGCTGCCTCGGTGTAGCATTACCAAAAATAAAGCCGTTTGAATGAAACAAGTGTTTGGAAATGAGCTGTCTCTCTTCCCCCAGGGGTGGCAGAGCAGAGGGAGGAGAGGAGCTTGGTGAAGGTTGACCAGGGCACGAGCTCTCCCTCTTTTCCCTCCTCCACCTCAGGGAAACACAAACGAGGGCTTATGCCGCACCGAACATGCTCACCAAGAAAACCACCCTAATGGCTTCATCTGCAAAAAGAGCTCTCGGGATCAGTTTCCCATCCCTTAACCCATCACCTGACACGTTGAAAGAGAAGAAGAGAGGATCCAAACACAACATTAATCAGATTAGGACCTTTCTTGGGACTTCTTTATTTTTACTTCAGTTTCCCTCTTTCAGTTACTTACCTCATTTCTCCTGAACACCAGGGGTGATAGCCCAGACAATAGCCTATAACATCCTTCATAGTCTCCAGACCAAATGTTTACTCCTAGTTCTGGCTAGTCCCCAGCTGAAGCAGTTAGCCAGTTGGCTGGACATCTCTTCATACAGCTTATGCTTTCATCAGGGGCTGAAGTGAGCCTGTACCGTCGAGGGAGACGGCAGATTTTTTTATCCTGTTTTCACATTATGTGCTCTGAAACAGCTCAGCTGGGACAAGTTGAGTCTTGGGGGTATCTACATTGCTGCAGAAGTGTCAAGGAAGATTAAAAACAGGCACAGAAGTATGACTGCTCGACTAACCCCCAGAAAATGCGAGGAGGGGCTTTTTGTTTAGGTGCTAGGTAGCAGGAGGTTAGAAACTGCGAGCAAAGACACCGACTGCTGCCTTTTCATTCCTACGGTGTGTCTGGAGGTTACAGGCTGGGTATACAAGCTCTGTAGTAAAAGAGAGAAGCATAAGCCAGTTTTTCCCCCGTAACAGAAAAAAAAGGCACAACTGTTCAGACTAGAAAGCGTCAACGGCGGCGGTGGTGCTATCAGTTTATTAGCACGGGTATGCGATGGAAAAACCACACCGGTGCTTCTTTCGGAGTTGTCCCTGAGCTCCCTGTCCAACTGAGCCGAAGAGATGGATGCGAAATGACGTCAGCATCGTTGGGTTAAAAGATGATGGGCGGCAGAAGGGAGCAAGGGGAGGTTAGGCTAGCATTTCAAGCGCATTCAGGCAGAGGTGAAGGGGGGAGTGCTTCACATGGCACATCATGAGTAACGAGGAGCCAAAGGCTGGGATATAGGATATACAAAAGGAAAGTTTAGTCTCAGTTTCAGGAAAGATGTTCTGTCAGCTGTTATATTGTTGACTAGTTTCCCAGGGGAAATCATGAGGACAGGATTTTTTAAAACCAAACGGGGCAAAGAATGAGAAAATTCACAAACAAAACCAGTCCCAAACTGGGCCTCGCCTGAACAGCCAAGGTCCCTTCCCTTCTTTTCTGCCCTCTCCGGTTCTTGCTCCCCAGTTAATTCCTCCCTCCCCAGTTAATTCCTCCCCATTAACCCTTGTTGATATGACAAGCCACGGTGTATCAGATGCCTGTTAACACGGCATGTCTCCTCCCACTTGTCCTGCTTTCCTCCTGCTCTGTGCTCCCCGTTCTCCTTCCTACGCTTGCTCTCTTGTCTTCTCCCACCCGGCTACCTGCCCCCAGGGACCGAGCTGGGTCTCCTCCTGCCTCTGGTTCCATCGTTCCCCCAAATTTTTGTGAGTTTCTTTCTTACCGCGGAGGACTGTGCTGTGCCGTGTTCCCACAGTAGTGGGTCACTACCCAGGACACATGGTTTTTCATCCCTACAGCTCCAGGCACCTGGCTAAAAGCAGGGAAGACTCTTACCCGCATTTTGCTTGTATGAGGAAGTTGAGAGGTGGCCAAGAAAAGAGGTTTACTTGAAGTGGCACGCTCAGGCCAGGAATGGGCTGACTCAGTTCTCTGGTATCCCATCCCAAATCCTTCCCACTGGCCCGCGGTTCCCGCACTCCTGTCTCACCTATCCGTCAGGAAAGTCTGTAATGCGAGAGCACTCCCGGCATCTTAGGCAGCACAGAGGAAAAAACATGATACAGAGGGAGATTAGACAGGCGTGATGCTGGAAACTTCCCACTTCCCTCTGGATTAAAGATTTAAACCATTGTTGCCATTTCTTTCAACAAACAAACAAGGCAGATGTAGCATTATTTACCAAGTAAGGAAGTCTCCATAAAACATTCCCCAGATTTGAAGTAATCATGTTTTTCGATGGAATATAAAAAAAAAAAAAAATTGGCACACAGCATCTTCTCTTAAGTCTAGGCAAGAGGCACACATTTATTTCCAGTAGCAGCACACAGCGTACTGACTGTAACTAGGTGAGAATGCTAAACAGACCCAGTTTCCCTGCTGGCATCTGAAAACGGGGATAAATTCCTCCACAGACAAAAGACAGATGGTGTAGGCATTGCTAAAATCCTGGCTTCCTGGAGTCAGAAAGCTATGCAAATTCAACGGTTCAGAGTGTGAAAGATCGTTAATTAATTATTATCTTTATTGGGATGTTGTCATGCTTTGCCAATGGCGCTGAGGTCTGGCAGAAAGCTTAGCCCTACGGGCAGGCAGAGTATTTCTGCGATGGTCTTAATTTATCCCTCGCTGGATGAATGACGCCCTGTTTCTCGGGCAGGGTAAGGGAAGTCAGGCTGTTGTTACAGAGGTAGGGACGCAGAAAAAGGACCGGAGAAGACAGTGGGGTTTTTGACAGCTACTGTCCTGACGCAGTTGACTAGTTTGTGGGGAGAGCGGGAGAAGGTCTGAACGCAAAATTCTTGTGGGTGTGGTATTTTTAGCGTTGCATGATACACTGCCTCTGCTGCGTGCGTGCTGCATCTCTGCCACCGTACCTCACAGTGAAGCTGCTCCAGTATTGACCCTTTGGGTTGGGATGGCGGCGCACACCACCTCTAAGCCCACAGTTTGTCGTGGCCTTAGAGCTCTTCATGTCCATCCCATGGCTGCTGCTGCTCCATCGCTGTACAGAGCATGCTCCGGGGTTTCTTCCTTGGCGTGTGGTGGCAATCCCTACCAAGAAATGGATGCTGAGGGACAGGCAAGGGGATACCCCCAGCTTCTCATGTGGGATCCAGCTTTTGTGCATCGGTGCTGCGCTGTCAAAGCATGGATCAAGCAGCAGGAAGGGGCCGTGGTGGTGCGTATGAGCATGTTGTTAAAAATGAAGCTGAGTCAGTGAAAGGCTGACTGGTGGCCAGGCTGGGGAAGAAGGCAGACTGGAGGATGACCAGTGAAAGCTGGAGCATGGAGGGAGCGTGGGAGCAGGGATAGACGATCTGGTTGTGTTGCAGGGAAACAGAGAGATATGCCTTGGCTAACTGGGAAAAAAAAGGCCTAGAACAGGGAACCAGAAATACGGAAGAGAGAAGACAGGACAGCGCAGGAAGGGGCTCATCTGTAATGGTTTGCAAGAAATATCTGTCCAAGGAGCACAGCCCTCTCAAACCTGGAAGGGAACCAGAGTTTCCAATTCTCCCCTGCTGACAAGTCTCTGCGAAACCGGAGGGCAGCGTGTCCCATCCGGCTGTAGTAGAGGCACATCTTCTCAACTACCTGATGCTTACTTAGCTCAGGTGACAGAGGAGTCCTGGGCATCAGTCTTGCTGATGAGCCAGTACTGCTTTGCCCAACCCTACTTACCACTTCAGATTGTCACTAACCTCTTAACTTTGTCAGCCGTGGTGTTTACACATCTAGCGCTCAATGTTGCTTTTAACAATGTGCATTGTCCTTGTGCAACGACAGTCGTGCGTTGGCTTGTGTGGCTGGTTCTCATCGCACTCTTCTCCACAGCTCGGAGTGCATCTCAGGTGGTTCAGCACTGCAGGTGCTCTGCTGTGACAGATGCATGTAGCATGCGTACGTGAACCCATGAACACGGATTGCTGGGGCCAGTGACCAGCGGTGCGTTCTGTGAAGGAATGTGCCGGGCAGTGGCTGCAGCACTGCACCACAACTGAGGTGTTTGTTGCTAACTGCAGGCCTGTTCCTGTTTTCGTGATGGATATTGTCTACCATGACTTCAGGAAGGATTTTGACACTGCCTTCCGTAAGATCCTCATAGAGAAGCCGTTGAAGTGTGGGCTGGATGAGCAGACAGTGAAGTGGATTGGAAATTAGCTGCACGGCCAGGCCCACAGGGCAGTGATCGGTCATAAGAAGTCCAGTTGGAGACCAGTAACTAGTGGAGTGCCCCAAGGGTCAGTACTGGGCCCAATACTGTTCAACATAGGTAATGATTGGGATGATGGGGCACCGTCATGTTTTTTATGTATATAAACACCTGAAGGGGGGGCGCAAAGAAGAACCTGGCTCCACCCAGGACCAGAGGCATTGGGCACAACCTTTAACACAGGAGGGTCCATCTGAACATAAGGAAAATTTTTTTTTACTGTGAGGGTGACTGAGCATTGGCACAGGTTGCCTAAAGGGGTTGTGGGATCTCCCTTCTTGGAAATATTAAAAAGCCATCTGGACCTGGTCCTGGGCAACTGGCCCTCGGTGGCCCTGCTTGAGCAGTGGGGTTGGACCAGATGACTTCCAGACGTGCCTTCCAACCTCAACCAACCTGTGATTTTGTGGTTCCTGGGGCTCCCTCCTCTCTGCACACTCCCCTCCTGCACTTTAGTTTTGTGGTCAGTCTCCCTAGCATGATGTGTTATACCAGCAGGTCCTCTCCTCCCTCCTTTCCCATAGCTGGACATGGCAGTCTGAAGTACTTTAGAGGTCCTGAGTATTGAGGAAGACTCTTGAGAAGTCTTTAGTGCAGATAGTCGAGCACCAGCAAGTGCAAGTGAATGTTTCCTGTTGTTTCTTTATGTGGTCAGCAGTGTTTCTGGAAAGGCACATTTTACTTCTGTGTTGACTGATAAAACAGCATCCAGTCCCGTTAAGGGGCATATCTGGAAAAACATTAATCAAGCCAGCAAAGGTTGTCTAAAAATGGCTTCCCAAAAGCCTTCTAAGTGCACATTTTGTATTATTGTTAAGTGTGACATAAGTATTCCTTTGATTCCCCCAGGAATTTTATTGTGATTTCTCCTTGATTTGAAAGGAGCCTTTCTCTCATTTCTCATTAGTTCAGTTTCTAGCTGGTCCTGATGTGTTATTTTACGGCATACCGAAGTACTGAAAATTTATACGTGGCTCCCAAAATTCATACAGATTACAGGATGGGGAAAGAGGGGGAAGAAGAAAATACATTTTTTCACCACTTCTGCTTCTAAAGCTGGAGGCTTCTTTCCAGTCAAAACAAGGCAATGTCAGGTTTACTTATCTTGGGGATCTTAAACACGTTGTGCTTCAATAGCCTGCAGGCAAGAGGCCTCACCCTCTCGCTGCTGTGCTGAGCAGAGGCTTGAGCCTGCTGACGTTCTCCGAGCCTGATGACTGTTGCTCCACTCAAGAGCCTTTGCAGCATCAGAACATCAGCTCATTTGCCACCTGCTCCCTCCCAACCTATAAAGGAGGATTGTGGGTTACTGCCATGCATCAGTTTTGTGCAATGTGACGGCTGCGTCACATGTCATAGTTGTTTTCTTAGTTCTTTCCTGAAAGCTTTTCATTAGTCATCTAGGGGGGAAAAAAAACCTCAACCCTCTCCATTCACATTCTCATGGTGAATTTTCCAGCCTGGATTTTTTTTAAGAGGCATGCTCTGGATCCACACTTGAATTTTTTGCAGTCATGAACAACCAGGTCAGGAAACCACGATTTGTGAAAAAATGGGTCATTTGGGCTTCCAGGTTTGTGGCTCACTTCATTTCCTGGCAGACTGCGTAGCACTCCATCTCGGCTCCACAGTGTGAGCACTTCTGGAAATTTGGGTCACTTAGTGTTAGGGGATCAAGAAACAGATTTAGATTCCTGATTTCTAACCCTCTAACTTTAAAGAAGCTCTCTCTGTTTCTCGTCTGGGGCACCTGACACCAAACAGTCCCTGCTATTTGTAGCAAAATTGTAAGAAGAGGGTAAAAAACTGGAGGTCCCTTTGAGGCTCTTCGGAAAATCTAGGGTGTCTAAACTGAATTCTTCTTATCTCTCTCAAAGGGATACTCAGTAGTCTTCTACATGAAACTGTGGAATATTAATCTCCATGCTATTCTGCATTTACTCTTATGATCCCCAAATGCCATCTTAAGGGTTGGGGCTTGACACAGCATTGTTAGCCAAAGACTCTGCTCTTCTCTCTCTCTTTCCAGTTTTCCTCCCAGGCTGCCAGTGGCTGTTTTGCTGGACAAGCAGATGTGCAAGCATACAGACACCCAGCCCTGGGGTAGGTCCTAAACCCTGCCCAGATCCTTGTTCGTCTCTCTGGTGGGCTGATTCCAGACCTTTACAGGTGGCTGGTCGTTAGAAATACTGAGTGTAGTGCATAAGGGGAGGTGGGGCTGGGCAAGTCAGGGCCTTGATAGTCCCTGGCTCAGTAGAAGTATGGGTGTCCAACTCACTTAGGCTCCTTTTGGTAGTCCCAGCCATGGAATTTGAAGCAGCTGGAGATCCTTAACCATATAAGGTCCTGTTTGCACTTGCTGCAATATTAGGCTATTCTGGTTACTGCTATTATTAGTGCTGTGGCCATCCCACAAGGTGATCAGCTCACATCTGAGTCCTAGCAGTTGGCTGGCACAGCCCTTGGAGGTGGCTTGGTTTCCCACAGGAACTTCCAGAGAGGTGCTGGGGAATCGACACCACAGTTTGTGGGGGCACAGATCTGGAATCAAGCTAGGAAAGCAGATTCACAGCCTCCTTAGCTGACTCCCACTCGGGGGTCCCAACACAGAGGTTCAACTCTGTAGCCATAACTAAGGGCAGTTTTTTCTTCTTGTTGCCGTTGTGATTCTACTTTTTGATGAAAGGTACTCTGTGTCTCTGTTTCCCTTTCATTACTCACACCTTACTCGTCAGCCCTTCTTAGAACCCTCCCTGTCTGGTTGGGATCTCCCCTGACTTGGTCTTGGCTTCACAAGCACCATACTCAAAGCTGCCAAGATTTCAAAATAAACAGCAAAAGGAGGGAATTAATGTCTGAGCAGCAAAATTTGCCATCAGGTTTTAGTTGTCTTGGAACAGGTCATCCACGCTGCTGGTTAGCAGCGCCACAGATTTCCAGGTTTCTCACTACATGGCCAGTGCTGTTCTCCCCTCTCTGCATCCTCCCTCATTTTCTCCTATTTTAAGGCCTCTCCAGCCTCCCTTCAGTCGCCAGGGTCTGACCAGGTGGTGCCACCCCGTCGTGGGAGCAGGATGGAGGCTGGGCAGGAGTGGATCAGGGGAGAGGAGAGTACTGAGACCTGGTGCCGCTTGCTCAGCCAGTCCAAGGGGTAGCAGTGGATTAGGGGAGCCAAGTCCTTTCTGTGGCATCTGCCTTCATGCCTATGCTCCTCTTGCACTAGCTTGGCTGTGTTTGGAGCCGGGAAACCATATAACTGTGTTCACACTGCACTGCACCCCTGGGGTGACTTGCTTGACCTGGTGTTATCTCATGAAATCCCTGCAGACTGCTGCTGGGGTCCCTTTTGTTTTTTCATTGCCCCCTCCCTGGATTTTTGCAGCTCACTCAGGCTTGGTATAACCATGGCTTTCCTTGTTTCTGTTTTTTATATATGGAAAGATTTCGTACAGTGGCTCAACCCTTGCCTTTATCCCCTCTTTGGGTGATGCATGCTCTTTATGATAGGAGGTTGGTGACCCCACTGTGAAGGTGCTTCTCTTCAGCCTCATCACTGCACCACGTTACCTGTATTCAGCCCCACCATGCCCTCTCATTGCCCATATGATTGAGTGGGGACTGCATCTTGGGGATGAAAGTGCTCATTGTCTCTTAAAACGGGGCATACTGTAAGGGGGAAGAGGGAAAAACAACCAGCAGTTCTTACCTCCTTGCCCTGCTAAGCCATGGCACCACAAAATACCCACCAGGAAATTCCCCGTTGAACATTTGCGATCATGCAGGGATTTATGTGGTTGGTGCAGGAAATGAATGGCAAAGGAACGTGTCTCAGCAGGACACCTGCCCGGTTGGTGTGATGGAAGAAGAGAACACAAAGAGGAGTTCCAGCCCTCAACGATTTCTCCTTAGAAATATGCCCAGGAGGGAAAACCAGCCATCCCCAACAGTACAGCTTTTTTTTTTTTTGCCGTAGGAGGATTCCTTTCTCCTTTTTTGGGGTGACTGCTTAGCAATCACAGTATGTTTGAGCACACCCAGTCAGTATTTCCAAACCAAGTCCCTCCTGTTAGGCTCTGAAATCCATCCTTGAACACTCGTGCAAAAAATGATCTCCTTCTTGCCTACGGTCTGAGACCAGGTAGGGCAGAGGTGGAAGGAGAGGTACTTCAGGATCCCAATTCAAGAAGGGTTGGGTTTATTTTAATTTTAAGGTGTTTTGAAGCTTTTTTTTGAAATTCCGATTTCTACATCCCTGCACATATGGCTTTGCCCAGGTTGGCTATGTCTGTGGTGCCTGGAGTCCTACATGCACTGAGGGTATCTCCGCATGTCCTGGGCTGGGAAAGTGCCCTTTCCACCTGTGGCAACTGCCCAAGGACAGGCTTGTCTGCTTGGCCGTGCAAAACCTGCCCTTTCCCTGGCCCGGGAGAGGTTGTCCCAGGCTGCTGCCGGTGCTGGAGTGCTTTGGAGGCACGGCCATTGCCCCGGCAGGCGGGGGCTGTGCCTGGACCCCGTCCACCCTGTGCTGAGCGGAGCCGGCCAGCCTGTGGTGGCACGCAGCTCACTGACGTGCCAGCCCGCGTGCCCGCTGCCCCGTGCCAGCGCCCAGCCTCCCCGCCGTCACCCGCTTCCTCACCAGGGACGCCGAACCGCTGCTGGGTCCCCTCGCCTCCTGTCCTCCTACCCAGGACAAGACTCGGTCCCAGATTAATTACCCTGTGTGTGCATTAGAAACGGGGATACGAATATGCATATGAACAGCAATTACCTGCATCTCCAGAGGCCCCTATGAGTCCTCACTGTAAACACAAAATTAGTCAAGGTAAAAAGCAATTCACCTCTGAGAAAGCAATGGGGGCTTCCGAACATCACATTGCTTTGGCCGTAAGCCTGCAACAAATTTGCTGCTAGTTTAGGATTTGTTTCCTGAAGGAGTATGTAGTTTCTCTGTAGCACGTGTGGCTTCCCTAGAAAGACAGCCGACTTCTACAGAGCACCAGCAATGCACCAGCAGCTCGCTTTTCTCTGTGTAGCAAAAACCAATAAACCAGCCCTCTTCCTCCCCCAGCTCCCAAGGGTGAGTGCTAGGAACTGGTACAAAAGCCTCTGGGCTTGTTATTTGGCAAGGCCTTCCCTCTGCCTCTTTAGGTTTTGGGGGAATGGGAAAGACAAGGGAGGCTCCGCTGGTTTTGCCGAGATGGGTCACTGAGGATGGGTGCCCACCGTGCATACTGTGGTGTTCAGCTCAGAGAGGTCTGGTGCCCCGACCATCCGACCGTCCCCAACCTTGCAAAGCATTCCTACAAATATGTCGAGTGGAGTATGTGAGTAGTCCCCCTGACTTTGAGGAGGTTTTTGCGTGTTTAAACACAGCCAATCTGCTAACGTGCTGGATGGCTTCGGGGCCCCAACAATGTCCTGCAGGATGCCATGCGGTGGTGACTCCCACTGGAGCCAGGGGCATCTCAAGGGAGCTTAGGAGGACGAGGTTTCTTGTCCTGTGGAAAGTCTAGAGGTTGCTTCCCCACTGCTGGGTTCAAGAGAGACCCTGTTCGACCCACTTCCACTTCCCTGAAGCCTGTAGGCTCACACCGCAGTGACCATCCATCCTGGCCGGAGCAACGCAATGGGGACTCATGGCAAGGGTCTACGAAGCAATGGGAAGCCCCTACGTATTCTGGCTCTAAGCACCAATTACTGCACCATCGATTAGGGATACATTATGGTAAACTAAAGCTTTTACATGACTCAGTGGCAAAACATTTATGATCTGATGCTTTGGGAAAAGAAGGAAGACAATTTCAAAGTCTGGAAAGAAAGCTAACTTTTTATTAACAGCCATCTTCAGTCTACAGTTGTATTTAGCATCATGTTAAATAATAGAACTGTGTACTATTATAGTACACAGCTTCTTAGAAATAGCCGTAAAGAAAAAAGGAGAATGCATTACAGAATGCAAGGTACAGATGTTCAGCCAGCAGAAATCATCTTTCCTACGTGGAAGTCCATTGAGTTGAACACTTTCACACCTGCTGGCCTTCTTAGCATCTAAATTGACAAGCACAGAATTAAATAATAACAATATATTAGAATACTTAAGCAGATATTCAACTACAGTTACTGTTAGAAATCTGTGGTGGAAAGTGGCTTAGAACAAGAACCCATCGTCTGAAATTGGTATTGCAATTGTGGTTGCCCACAAGGTTTTTTGAGAGTTAGGCACTCAGCTGTAATTCTGTGGGGTCTGTGCTCCCAGCTCCCTGGCTTTGTAGGCTTTAAATATTTCATGCGTTATGTAGCAAAGCTGTAACAGCATTTGAATTCTAGGGACTACACTTTAATGGCCAGCAGCAAGTACAATAATAGCAGCGGTGAATAATTTCATATATCTGCAAAGATAAGTGCATATTGTTCACTAGAGACACATTTTACATGGATGTAATATTTTATTGCTATGGGGATTTTTTAAAAAAAGATAGGTATATTGGCATAATTCTTTTCCACTGAAGTCCAGAGACTGTTTTCCTGGACTTGGAAGAGACCAACTTTTGGCCAGTGTCAATAGCTGCTAAAAATCCCACCCGAGGGAAGATGGTTGTGTGCACCCACATCCAGCCACCCATTGTCGTATGGGGTACCAGCAGGTCAAATCCCTTTGGGGGTGCTGGGCCTCCCCTTTTAGGTGGGCTGCGGGTAAAGGGGGACTGTCTAGAGCAGCCTGAGTGATTTGTTCAAAATATCTCCCAAACTCAAATTGAATTAGCAGGAGATCTGCATTTTGTTTTGGTTCTTAAGTAGAAACAGCTGGGGCAAAGGGATGGGGGGAATAAAAAAAAGCTGCTTAATCAGCCTTACTTTTGGGTAACTGCTTGGAGATCTCCCTGCAGGGCTGGGTTCCTGCTTCTCATACACATCTACTAACATGTCTTCCCGGAGTTTTTATTCTTCGGTTTGAAAATGTAGGTCAGCGATAGAGCGTAAGTCGCACCACACTGGAATATGTAGGTCAGGCAAACTGTACCAAGAAAAGGGAAAAAAAAAAAAAAGAAGAAATTTTTACAACTGCTTCCAGCAGGAAAAGGCCACGCTGGGAATTGGGCTTTTGAATGGGATATCCTCTCCCGATCCAAGTGCCCCGGCTGGGACGCCCAGCAGTTTGTGGCCAAGAATAACAGGAGGACCAGAGAAGGGGAAGAGGGGAGAAGGGGAGGGCAGGGGGTCTGACCAGCTCATATGACCCTCCATTAGAGACTTATAAAAAGGGCTGGTACGAGCTCATTTTTCATGAGTTTTAATCCCTCCTTCTTATGATGCTGAGCCAAGGGTTTTTCTGGAGAATCTGAGTCACAAGGCTTGCAGCTGGAAAGAGAGGATTGATAGCGGCAGCTCAGCAGGCACAACCGCGTCTGGAGAGCTGGGAGGGGAGCAGCAAAGCCACCGGGTTTCAACACCACCACAGTTGTCTTTGAAGGAACGGTGGAAGACTGGGAGGAACACACCAAAAATTTTAGGAAGGGGAAGGCAGTGGCTGTCCTTGTGTCACTGTTTCTGCTGCTGCTCTCAGGAGCTCCTGGAATAGAGGATTTTCATAAACAGGGTTGTGGGTGCGGGGGCAGCCCACTTTGTGATTTCGTGTTAGGCTTGGCCAGGCGTGTTTGGGAGCAAGGAGATCTCTTACGAAGTTTGGTGTCCCAGCTTGTGTTTGCCTATCTTTGGTTTTCTTTGGAAATTGAGGGAAATACGAGGACTTTTCTTTCCAAAATGTGTTTTCCCCCTTATTCCCTTGAAAAAAAAAAAGTACTTATGAAGGGTGGAGTAAAGAGAGAGATTTGGGGGAGAAGAGGACTTGCCAACCACCAAGGCAGACAAGCTTCTCTCCTCATCTCCAGACCATGCAGTATTTTATAAAGAGAGGGCTTTTCACTGGAGCTTGACTGCAGTCCTGTCTCTTGTGCTGCCAAGTCTGATATCTGAGCAGGAGAAGGGAGGAGCAGGAGGGATGCTTTTGCTCTGGCTCAGCTTCAGTGCATTCCCTCACGGTATGGGCTGGGCTTCCTTTAGGCAGGAGAGCATTAAAGCTGTTTGGTATAAAACAGAATGCTCGTTCCCGATTCCAGTTGTGTTTTCGTGTCTGTCAGTCAGTACTTCATTAGCATGTGCCATAGCAGATGCTGATGAGGGACAAGAGGTGCCTATGTCCTGTTACATCCCTCTGCCTGCTCTTTCTGTCTGACAGTCCAGAGCCTTATTTTCTATTATATTTTTTCCCAGGAGAGGTGGCAAGCGAAGGCTATTGGCATATTTAAATTTTGTTAACTCTAACGGGAGTCGCCTGCATGTCTTCACTATGAGAATGGGAAGAACATCTCCTTGGGTGTTAATCAGAACCTGTCTCTCCTCAATACTTACTGCAAACTGATGTGTACATCCAGTTCCTTTCTACTTCATCTTTAATTAAGGGATCTGATGAGGAGTATCTCACGTTGTGCTGGGAAGGGGCAGTTACACACTGGCACAGACCTTTCTAGAGCCCTCTCTCTGGTGAGCATTGCTTACAGTAAATGTGTCCCTGACGGGCACAACACTTGGCTTCCCTGGTTGTGTTTGCATTACTGTCACCTGAGCAGAGGAATTATACCCACTTTAGACAGAAACAGGAAGGCACTGGCTGCAGCTGTGTTTGGACATTTTCTGGTCGCTTCATACTTTTCTGCCACTTGAAGGAATTTGAATTCATATGGAGGAGGGAATTTGATTTTCTATACTACTGTAGCTGGTTAAACAAGGAAAACCCCAGGCTGCACCCTGCCTTCATTTCAGAGTAGGACCTGGGAACACCTCTCAGTGCGTCTTGCACCCTGCTATCCAGGCAAAGGATGCCTGGGCTGGGAGGGTGTTGCCCCCTCCCCCAGCAGGTCCAGGCTATCTGGACACCTGAAGGACCAGGACTGCAAAACAGCAAGTGTCTGTGCGGCAGTGTAGACACAGTCGTAACAGCCAGACTGCACTCGACAGTCTCTTGGCTCTTCCCGTGAGCCTGGCTCCTGCCCCTCAGCTCCTTGCCATCCCACGCCAGCACAGCGGACCTCCCTGAAGTACCCGCAGTCCTGCAATTCAGCCATGGTGCTGTTCTTACCCTAGGTCTTCCTCCCGATCCATATCTCGCTATCATCTCTTAGCTTCCCCCGTAACGCTCTGCTCTGTAGCCCCCCTGTCCCTCCTTTCCTGGGCTTTGCATGCTCTCCTCTCCTTCCTACTCCTGTTCCCAGCCATCCCAGCCCTAGGTGCTTCACACAGGTTGGCCCATACTCCGAAGCTGAGACCTGTGCTGCTGTCCTTCCCACTCTCTTCCAGTCCCGACCCCCCACGGAGCTCCGTGTGACCCTGCACCCCCCCCACACCTCTGCTGGCCCCCCTCAGCCCTCACCTGCATGACACCTCCCTTGCTGTTCCCAGCAGGGCTTCCCCCATGACTTGTTCAGCACAATTCATGACCTGTCTGCTGTTCCTGCCTCTTGGTTGGGTTGGCACAGGGACACTGTAGTTTGCCTCCCTGGCAGAGTTTCATGGGGTTCGGAACTAGGTAGCGTTCAGGTGAAGAGTGTTTTGCCGGGAGGGGAATAACCAATGTGGTTACTTGGGCTTTCCCACTCTTTGGTTGACCTGTAGTTCCCAGCACACGGCAGGATAAAGTAGTATTTTTGTCAGTCTTGGAGGTTTTAAAAGGTTCAGTTGTATCCCACTGAGGATCCTCAGCCAGCAGGTTGGTTTGGAGCTGTGGAGCTTATTGACAGATGTTTTGGACTAGCTGTCCCAAATATCAAATCTCAAGAGCTCAAGCAGAGCTTTTACTCCTTGCTTCATCCTTAGCTTTGACTCCTAGCTTCATCCTTACATAAATCTCTTTAAAATGTAGACCCAAATCACTTCTGGCAGTAGGACACAGGCACCTAAATCACTGAGAGATTGTTTGTCTTTGTTAGGAGTCTGTGGCTAAATTAATCTGTCCTAAGATATGCAGAGCCGATTCACCTGTTAAGTCTGTTTTGCAAGTCAGGGAGGAAACTTGAAGGTGATGGACTGGCAGTGGTGTAAAGCTGAGGTAAAACGGAGTGAAATCCAAGCCTGCATCAATTTGCTTTGAGTGCCTGGCTTTGCATTAAAAAGCATAACAAGCAGAAATATCAGGGAGAAAAGAAATGCAGATACTTAAACTCTGAAGAAGCTAACAGCTGGGGGGAAAAAAACCCCAGACAGTATTATCTAAATGTTCTAAAAATGCATTAAAATTGAAACCACGGTCACCAAACAGGTTTAGCGATGTGCATATGCATTTGTATATTCTTCTGCAAATACCCATATCTTCCAACGCTGAGTGTGAAATGATGGTGTTGCACCACTTTATTGGCAGATCATCCTGAAAGGCCTGATTTTGAACTCTCCTTTTACCCAAGTGTCTTATGAATTTCAGTGGAACCATTCATGCGCTTATAAATTAACCACAAATATATGTAAGCATTGGCAAGCTTGGAGCCTCGTTGTTTACCATAA
This sequence comes from Phaethon lepturus, assembly GCF_000687285.1. Classification (NCBI taxonomy): domain Eukaryota; kingdom Metazoa; phylum Chordata; class Aves; order Phaethontiformes; family Phaethontidae; genus Phaethon; species Phaethon lepturus. The sequence continues at coordinate 8,982 of NW_010526079.1, read as the reverse complement.
GGAATGACATTGGGCAGGGGAATCGCATTCAAACCAGAATTAATAACAAGGAACAGGTACTTTACATCTGCTTCACATGAAGGTGGAAGGGTCCTACAATGCAAAGCTGAGGAGAATCAAGTTGACTTGATTTTCCTCTGTTTCACTAGATCAGACTTCTCAGGTATCTTCAAGAGCAGCAAGGAAATACCGTAAGACCACGCGGCAGGGGATGTCTGATGCCTCCAGCTGTGTGATGCAAGCCATGATGTGTCAGTAGTTGGTAGCTGTGAATCTTACCTTCTGGTGTGGTTCTTTCCAGCATTATCTATAGTACCACCTATATGTAGTGCCATTGTCACCTGCAGCTCACAATCAGTATTAACGGTATGGAAAGCCGCTGTTGTGCTGCGCTGCCTAAATGCACGAGCCGTGTCCCTGGCTGCTGGGGAATGTGTGCCAACGTGTGAATGTCACGTCTGGGATCCTGCACGCTAACCTAACCTCATATCCTTGAAGTGAAGTAAATACTGTTTTACACTACCGTAAAAGTGTGAAGAATTGGTTCGCTCATCTAAGGGCTGAAAATTTTAAGAAAACATGTTAATTGCAGTCAGCCTGGAAACACCATGATACAAACTTTCCTACAGCATTCTAGCACTTATAAAGCAAGTTTCCAGTTTATCAGTGCAAATGGCTACAACCTCTCTGGGTTTAAAAACAGCTTCATTTAGCAGAGTTGAGATCAGAAGTCCGCTATTTTACACCAAGTGCTGAGGTAATTGTAAAAGTGGTAACTTTTTTCCAAATGCCAAAGAAATTCAGGTTTGGTCGGAATCCTGAACAAAGCTTCGGGCTGATTTGACACAAACCAGGTTAACCGAAATGGTCTAAGCAGCGAGTCTTTCCTGGTCCCCCTCCTTTAGGCCGGAATGCATTTGGAACTGCTCATGCCGACAGATAACCAGGCAGACCTGGCAGCTTTGGCAGGGGACTGAAGAGCAGCTGTGGACAGGCTGTTGTAATCTCTTTAACAAGCATGGCTGCAGCTACAAGAGAACGTGTGTACACAGCCTAAGGGCTGCAGTTATTTAAGTGTCCAAATATGTAGACGGCAGCATCGCTATACATTTGGTTGGCCTCTTCAGATGACTAAATAACATCAGAAACGCGGTCTGAAATTAATCCTGACATCCATAGGCAAGGAGCAAGTCATGCTTATTTCTGCAGACACACAGGGAGGCGTTTGTGAGAGGGCAGGACATGTCAAGTGAGGAGAAACTTGTCCGGTGTTTTGCAACATGATGGTTTGTAGCCTTGGGGGGTCATGGGGAACCAAAAGTTCAGCCAGAGAGTGATGCTACAGCCATGAGCTGCTCTCACCAGGCCAAGGGAGGGTCAAGAGGGAGCTCACTTCTCTCTGTTTTTTGCCTGTTAGTACAGAGAAAACTCAAAATAATATTTCTTCCTCAAAGCAGCAGCCCACAACCTCCCTCTCTGCCCGGAAGGGCACACCCTTTCTCTTAAACCTCTGCTGAAACTGTCTGTCAGACCTTAAATCTCTACTCTTTCCTAATTGATTGACCTATCAGTTGTTCCATAGTAGGAATATCCTAATGCCTTCTAGAGTTTTCGAGGGGGCTGCCCATGCCCTTCCCTTCCCGGGGAAGCCTGTCAGCACAGGTGGCTCTGTCCTGCTCCCCCCTCCTTGGGGTAAAGGTTGATGACAGTGGCTTCACGCCTCTGTGTGAAGACCCTTGCAGAGCTTGGAGGGCTATGCACACGCTGCTTAGGCTGACCTGGGTCCCAAGCCTGCAGGATCAGCAATGCCACGCCACGGGAAAGGCATGGAAGCGTCCCGTTAGAGCTCCCGGCACTCCTCCTTCGCTTGTCTTCGCGCTCCCCTCCGGACCGCGCAGCAGTCTGTCGCGCAGCTGAAGCGAGCAGGTGACGTGAGGTGTGACAGCAGCTGCCTCCTGGCGTCCGGGAACGCCGGGATGTCGGAAACCAGCAACCACCGGCCAGAGGTGCCGTCCTTCATTACGCTTCCCCGCACTGACCTCAGGTGGGTTCTTCTGGTTTGGTCAGTGCTGAGTATCTCCCCACCAGGAGCCCCTGTGGTTCTAACCAGCGGCTGGAAAAGAGGTTGAGACTCTGTTAGCACAGGATGCAAAGCAAAGAATTACACCGTCAACAGCGGTAACAGTGATGTGAGAAAAAATACTTATTTTAGGCTTCTCACCCTGCCATGAGCTCAAGATTGACCTTGTGAAGAGTATCTCTCTACAAACACTCAATTTTTTGACAACAACCAAAGACACAAGAACCCAAATTCACTTGTCACCAGCTCTCAGACAAGGTATTTCTTTCTTTCCTTCTGTTCTCCCGACTCCAAAAGGGGTGAGCTTGCCGAGAAGATACAGACCCAGCTTCCTGCAGTGGAAGAGGGCTGCAGCATAGGTGAGAATGGCCTGAAGCCATCTGCATGACTTCAGCTCCCATTTCTATCCAGGGAGGTGGGGTAAAGTCTCCGTTCATGTTACTGCAATGAGGTCAGCAGGTATGCAAGGTGTTTGTTAACAGCCACCTTAACAAATTTTGACATTTTTCCTTTATAAGGCAACAATATTGAAACCTCCTGGGTGGTAATATTTCTTATTAATATGAAAATTAACTAAAAATGTGCATTTTTTTTTCCTGCTGGCAGGTGGAATAACGGGTTGAGAGCATAGCTGACCGGATGATGCCTAAATGCCATGCAAACCAAATCTTCCTTGGAAGTGAGTTCAGGCTATTATGCATGCAATTTTTCAGTACTGTCCTACAGGAAACAGGCTAACCCCATTTGAGGGAGAGTGATGAAGGGATGTGTTCAGCAAAGGTGCTAGTGCCTGGGGAAGCTGGGAGCGGGGTGGGGAACCCAGCTGGGAAATGAGTCTTTGGACTAGACCTCATACGTCCTCTGTTTGCCTAAAGGAGCTTGGAGGAAGATCTGGCCCTTCCATGTTATGTGTAAATTCAGTAATTGGCAGCTTGTTTGGGAGTTGAAGGTATTTCTTGGTACCGGTGAAGGAAGTGATTACATGGTATTTCATATTTTGAAAACAATTACCCAACCTCTTTGCACTCATAATTTGTAATGTATATTGCATTGTTGACAGCTCATCACTCAAAAAGAGAGCAAGTCCCTGAGGGATGGAAGTAGAGGAGGAAGGAAAGAGGAGAACAATATAAATAACTAAGTACCTTCTTATTCCCAGTATCTAGAAGGCTAATCTTGAACTACTTGGGGTGGGGTTCCCATGAAGCCAGGGGGAGTTTTGCTTCAGCAAAGAAAACAGAGTTCAGATCTTTGGTTTTGTGTAAATAAATATACGGAAGGACTTCCAGAATCAGCAGGAGCGGGCATTGTGGAGCTGAGCAATTTTCTCTGTTAGGAAGATAATATCTAAATGGCCTAATTATAGCTACACTTCAGCATACAAGGGAAATCCCCACCATTACTCTTTATTAGCTGCTGCTGCTGCAAAGTTTCAGGGTCTAAACCAGGACCTGCTTGTTAATTTATGTTTACTAAAAGCCTGTCGAACTACAAACTTTTCAGTTGGTGAAAAAAAATCGTCCCTTGCTGACCCACCCCTTCTCTGTCTCATATTGAGAAAAAGTCTGCATTAGGAGCAGACTGAAGCTGGCCATTTCCATGAGTGCACCAGTGGCCTCAGGAAGCTAAGGATCACAGAAATACTGATGATTTTGTTCATCCACTTGACATACAGAGTCTTGAGAGCTTCCTGTGTATGGCCATGTGTACGGCAACCCATTCAGTGCCTCCACTGAGCTTTTCCTTTCTTCCTCAACTTCTCTTCTATGGGTGGGTCACTTCAGTGGTAATGCCTGAGAGTTTCCAAAGTGGGGTGAGCCACCTTACAAAGATGCCCAATTGCATCTTTCCTTCTCATACAAAAGAGTGAGTGAGGGCAACCAAGACACTGTGTTAGCCCTGGAGAGACTGTGGCTCCAGCTGGATGCACAACTCTGCAGAAACTGTGACCCAGGGGATGCAGCCCAGCACAGCTTCTCCATCTCCCGCATCTGGCCTGCACCAAGTCTTTCTGCTGCTCTTCAGGATCTGCCACGTGCTGCCTTTGGCGCTTGTTCTGGTGGTAGCTGACTTGCTGTTGAAAAAGAGCCTTAGTTTCAGATAATTTGCAAATAGGACCTCTTCAGCTGACTTCAGTTGATGTGCTGCTCACGTCTGGAAGGTTAATTCTCTTCCTTCTGTTGCTGGTCCTATTCGGTGGATACCATGACACTGGAGTTAGAGCCCTGTAGGACTGGGATATGACCTTCACATGCAACATGTGTATATCAAGCATGGCACATATGGTAAATGATCAAAGCAGACTCTTCTGCTGTCCTGTAATCACATGGGGTGGATTCCTAGTTAACCAGGACCCTAGCAATAGTTCTGATGCAACTTAGGACATCCATTAAAAAAGCTACATTAGACTTGTAAAGAAGTCTTGTTACAAAAGAATTAACCATTTGGCTGGGCTAGCTAAGAAAACAAATTGCATTTGTATGCACGTATAAACCCTTACCGAGGGCTTTAAATTAAGTGAATTGATTCCTTCCACCTGCTGAAAAGTTTGTGTGGAGAGGATTACAAAGCTGGGAAAGGAAATATGTGCCAGACCCCCAAATGATTCAGGTGGTCGTTCATGAAAACAGTTCAGTTTCTTAAATCTAAGATTTTGATCTAAACACCTCCACCCTACAGCCATCTTGTCCTGGATGCAAACATCTTTATTTGCCCTGCAAATACAGCTGTTGCCTGCACAGTTTCCCCAGAAATGCCCTCTTTTTCCAGCTGAAACACTTACCCAGGTGAAATCTGAGGACTTTGGCCTAAGATTTCTGGATGCCTCTGAGCTTGGTTGGAGCAGTTGTTTGCTGCACTTATGCTTGTCATTTGTGCAGCGCATATTCAGTAAGTTCAGCGTGTCAGAGATCTTCTGGGTGTGGTGCTCGCAGTACATGCACACATATCTCTCAGCATAAATGTCAAAAATCTGCTCCAGCAGATCCAAAAATGCAGCAGAGTGGCGTAGCTATCTCACAAAATACAGCATACCTGGTTTTCAAACCCATCACCAATGGGAGCCTCCTCCGATTGTTCGGTGATTAGCACATTGGACACCAAACTAGTTCAGATTTGTCCCAAGTCCAGAACAACATCAAGTTTCAGGAGGACAACTCTTGTTAGAGCTATGCTGCTGTGCACCAGAGGTTGCCAGATTCCTACAGACAGAGAGAGAGCAGGTAGGAGCTGGATTCTGTAGCCTAATCCTTAGGGTAGTTGCTTGGGAGGGAAAGCCCTTGATCTGGTCTCTGCTCCTGTGTATTACTTCTACCCTGCCCCTTATGTACTTTCCAACACATTGTTGGTGGATAAAAATCAGAGGTAATCTTGAGGCTAGGACAGAGAGCATAGGATTCACCAGTCACTACCCCAGAGCACTATTTCGTTTCTCAGCCTTTTGATGGTTAAACTAATGTTTTGTTTTGACACAGCTGTTTTGGAGAAGATGCATGTCCAGAAAAGCCTACAGAGGCTGGTGATTAGAGCATTTCTGAAGGTGCAATGGTTTTAACCCTGCCATGAAGACAGCCAGCCTAAGCATCCTATCTGGGAGGTGCTCCTACCACTGACGTTGGGGTCTACTGTCCTCCCTGTTAGAAAGGGCAGTGGTGGCAGATGCTGCACTGGGTGGAGATCCCACGCTGGTGTACAGACACCACGTCCCTGCTGAGCAGGCGCAGCAGATCAGCCTCCCAGCCCGGGCCCTGGAGTTTGGCTAGGCTTCAGGCAGGCACCTGGGGTTGCTCAGCCACCCCAGGGCCTGGGACCTCCGTGTCCTGGCCACAGCCAGACGTGTAGATCACTGAGGAGCTCAGCTGGTAGATAGTAGGGAAGGGGAATGGGGAAATCCAGTGGTTTAAGATCCCGGTGCCTAAATTCTGTAAGCATTTTGGCCTACCCTGTCTTTTTTGGTATAAAGAGTCTAGCATAGATTTCATCTATAGCATAGGCTATACAGAACACTTCCTGTACAAATTATTGCATGTCTTTTCAACGTACTTGTCCTTCTGATTATTGGTTCTAGGTGATCATGCTATTTGTATTTATAAAATGAGTTGTCTGAGCATATGTATGCTATGCATGTACAAGGATGCATACACATACACGTATATATATTTGCATGTACATTAGTGCAAACACACACGCACGCGTACATACACATGCACATATACATATACAGGAATAACTGGGAGATACTGATTTAGGTTGAATCTTTTATTACTCCTCAGTGGCTGATGAGTGCAGACTGAAGGCTAGAGATCTCCTCAGCTGGAGACTCAGCTTTCTGACAACAGAAATTCCCTGCACGCTGCCAAACATGATTTCCCTGGAAAGCATCCTGCATTTTTCACCCCAGCAATCAATAACCTGTGGCCTGCTCCCATGGAGCATGTAACCATGTTAGGGTTTTGTACTTTAGTTGCATTTGTATTGCCATGCGATTTGAAGTTTGCACGACCATGCGTAATATCCAAGCAAACACAAAAGCGAAGGGTATAAGCCCCACCTGGCCAGATTCAGTATTCAATGCCTGTGTGAATAAAGGCATTATTGTGTCAGGCAGAGTTTTACAATGGAAATTCAGAGCAGCTACAGGTGGTTTGAAATCAAAGAAAGAAAAGTCCTATTACTCACTGAGCTTACTAAAACGTGGTTGCAATTCAGTATCAGCTGATGATCAGTTCTTTTAGGTAAGCAGCCATCTGCCACCCACCATGTGCTTTCAGTAGAGAAGAGTCCTCCGCGGGCAGCCCATGTGCCTCAGGATTCTCCGTGGACGTCTGCTCTGCTCTTCCCTTGAGGTATGGCTGGTAGGTAGGCTGCAGTCTTACCCCTGCTTTCAGGCTTCCCAGAGGAGACCCCACAACCTGTGCTGTCAGGAGGAAGGGGACTCCCTGACCGAATTGCGTTGGTAGCGGAAAAGAAATTAGACTCAACCGATGCAGGAACCCCCACCCTCATTTCACCGGTATATGAGCACATACACTGCTGCACAGCAAAAGCAAACTGTGGTTTGTCAGGCATGTGTAATGGACCTAAACAACGGACCTAAATATCAGAACTAGAGCTCCCTCTTCAAACCGTGACCTGGTTGTGACGCGCTGTTGCGACATCACGCAGGCGTGATGGCTCGGGAGCTTCAACCAAGTCCGCACCGCTGTGCCACTGCTGAGCCGTGCCAGATGCTCCGGGCACAGTGGTTGATGACCTTCAGCTAGAGGCTGCGGGGTGTGTGGCAGTACCTTGCCCTGAAGAGAAAGCGACAGCAGTGTGAGCAGCCGCTGACAGCACCGCAGTACCCCCGTGAGGGAGAGGGCTCTGCTCGGCAAGGCGCGCGTCGGGGCAGCGGGCTGCCCAGCTCCACTGCGCCTTTTCCTCCAGCCCTGCCCCTCCCCTCCAGGTCTGTGTCAGTGCCGGGGGGCTAAGCCTGGAGGCAGACCACACTCCCCTTGCTACCTTCCTGCCTGGAAATATTCTCCTCTCCCTCTCTCCCCTGGGCCAAGTGCCAGGTCCTGCAGTTTGGTGACAACAACCCCGTGCAACGCTACAGGCTTGGGGAGGAGTGGCTGGAGAGCTGCTCGGCAGAAAAGGACCTGGGGGTGCTGGTTGACAGCCAGCTGAACATGAGCCGGCAGCGTGCTCAGGTGGCCAAGGTGGCCAACAGCGTCCTGGCCTGTATCAGAAATAGTGTGGCCAGCAGGAGCAGGGAAGTGGTCATGCCCCTGTACTCAGCACTGGTGAGGCTGCAGCTTGAATCCTGTGTTCAGTTTTGGACCCCTCACTACAAGAAGGATGCTGAGGTGCTGGAGCATGTCCAGAGAAGGGCAACGAAGATGATGAGGGGTCTGGAGCACAAGTCTTATGAGGAGCAGCTGAGGGAACTGGGGTTGTTCAGTCTGGAGAAGAAGAGGCTGAGGGGAGACCTTATCGCTCTCTACAACTACCTGAAAGGGGGTTGTGGTGAGGTGGGTTTTGTCCCTTCTCCCAGGTAACTAGCGATAGGACAAGAGGAAATGGCCCCAAGTTGCACCACGGGAGGTTTAGACTAGGTATTAGGAAAATTGTCTTCATGGAGAGAGTGGTCAAGCGATGGCACAGGCTGCCCAGGGTGGTGGTGGAGTCACCATCACTGGAAGCATTCAAAAAACATGTGGACGTGGCACTTCAGGACATGGTTTAGTGGGCATGGTGGTGGTGGGTTGATGGTTGGACTTGATGATCTTAGAGGTCTTTTCCAACCTTAATGTTTCTGTGATTCTGTGAAAACGAGGTGCCAAAGAGGGGCAGAGCTGTGGGGCCAAACTGCTGGGGGTTGGGGTAAGGGGATATTGCGGGGCTGGCGAAGTACCGGTTTGTCCGAGAGTTGATTTGAGAGTCCTGCTTATGCATCAAGGTGCAGCTTCCACCATGAAATGAAGTCTTCCAGGGACAGATCCTGGCCTCACAGAGAGCAGACTAAGGGGGAAGCAGAGGCTTAACTGAGGGAGGGGGAAAGACTGACCACCTCTTTCGGAGCACCCCCCAGATCCCATTGACAGTTCCTCCAGAAATCCTGACAGTATTCCTGTCTTTGAGGGTCGCAGTGCTTTCCAAGTCCTCCTGTCCTGAAGAAGTTGAATGCTACGGACCGCTCTCCACTGCTCAGCTTTAACCAGGTCCTGTGATATTCATCCCATGTTGAAAGATGTGTTACTAATTTCACTGGTTAAATAATTCCGGATTGAGCAGAATGCCTCTGCCGTAGCTGATAACACCGCATTTTCAGCTGAGGGGTTACAGACGACCTTTTTACGTGCCTGCTACTGGGCGTTTTAGGAACAGGAGCGGAAGGTGCAGCCCCAGCGCCTGCAGCCCCCCCG
>NW_010526078.1:36190-61511 GCF_000687285.1 Phaethon lepturus | reverse complement strand
GCCGCTGCCCGGGGGAGGCAGCCTGCACGGGACAGGCACCCAGCTACGACGAGCACTCGCTCCAATTAGCTGCCGAGGGGCTAATCACCCCCTCGGCATTTGGCCCATGTTCAAGCGCCCTTAATGAACTGGAATACGTATTGCTCCGAGCAGGAGGATCAGGTCTTAATTACAGGGCCGCGTCCCGAGCACTGACTCCAGGCTTCTCTTTAAAACCATACGGGGAAAAACATAAAATGCCTTTATATCATATGGCAATCACCATTCCTCCTCCGAATTTGCCTACTGCCATGACATTCGAGAGCGCTCTGCAAGCAGGGTATGGCCAAGAAATGTTGCTCACTCACCAAAGAAAAGTTAAAGATAAAAAAAAAAAAAGAAAAAAGAAAAAAGGATGAGCAATGTGGAGTAGGTGCCAGTTAATTGTAATAAATATACTTGCCTAATTGAGAGTAAGGCGTTCCTTGTGTCTCAAAACTGCATCCTATAAAGAGATACTACATTTTACACCTCACAGCTAAGAAACAACAACCGCCTGAAAAACACTCATCGGCATTTAACCATTAACTAAGCATCCAGCCACGGAAGACCTGATTCATTAAAAGCCAGAGAACAGGGAGAGGGGTCGCAAATACGACCCGTGAGTTTGAGTGCGAACCGTTGGCCGTTTTGGTGAGTCTCACCTCTGGGAAGCATGGAGTATCTGCTCTTTCATTGCCAGATCCCATCACAGTTTTCAAGAGCATCAAGTCTGATCGCTACCTGCTCGGGATGCCAAATCATTGCACTTTCCCCCAGAAAAGGGGCAGGAAATTTTAGCCTTGGAGGAATATCTGGACTGCTTGGTAAGTATTCTCTCAGTTGAATCACTTATACACCACTCCTCGGAGGACGGGGACTGCCGAAAGAAGAGCAGCCACCGGTGTGGCCAGTGAAGAGTGATGCCCACCCCTCAGGGCTGCCTCCCCTGCCGCCTGTGCCGTCTGGGCAGGAGCGGAGCAGGAGAGGGGGTCCCGGGGGGCAGATGCCTGGCCTCAGACCCCCGCTAGCACCCAAAGGGCACCCAGCTGTAGCTTCGACTGCAGCTGCATGGGCAGGATGTGTCAGGGTGCCCTTCACCCTCCTGCGACTGGGCTGTGCCCGAGCGCTGGCTGCGGGGAGCTGGATTGCAGCCGGGGCCTGATCCAGGAGCTTGTCCTGATCCAGGAGCTTGTCCTGAGCCGGGAGCTTGTCCTCGCAAGGAGGAGAGGGCAACATGAAGCCCCATGTTGGCACTGCATGGGAGGGCGTTCGTGACAGCTACTGGGTTTTAAGGAAACCCCTGTCTAGCTCTGTGACTGCTTTTCACCTCTCCTCTGGCAGGGAAGCGGGCTTTTCGCCCTCATGATGTGCGTCCTGGAGGGAAAGCGTCTGGCCGCTCGGTGCCACGCCGCTGGCGAGTGCCAAGCAGCACCTCCCGAGGCTGTTTTAATGAATCGCGCCCCGTGCCCCTGTTCGAAGAGTGGTTTTCAAGGTCTCTGCGCGTCGCTGTGATACAAGTTCCCCCGAATGCGAAACAGCACGGACACACGGGGACGATCAGGACCCCCTTTTGCCCTGCCCCGCCACCCTAGACCGCGGCTGCAGAGGTCCGCGCTGCACGCCCAGGTATTGCTCAGGGCCGTGGCGGTGGCTGTCGGTACACTGGACACAAAGAAAGAAACGTCCGTAACGAAACAGAGTTCAAGCCATTAGCGCACAGCAGTACGATGAGAAAAAAAAAAACACCATAAAAAGCACAAAGAAAAGAAAGTTGCAGGCCCCCCGGTTATTTTGGCAAGGGTCATGCTGCAGCATTCCTCATTCCAAGTTATGGGATGGAAATCAAACAGTCGGGGGCCCCCATTCTTCCTGGGCTTACACCAGAGGAAGCCGTGAATTACTCCATTGGAGCGGTGTAAATCCAGAGTGGCGGAAGAATCAGGGCCCAGGATCTTTAGCAACGGAAAATGTGCAAAGATTGGTTAGAAAACAGCTCTGAGAGATGCACTGTGCCTGTGGCTCCTTCGCCGGCTGCCCGATACCGTCGCTCATTCTGCCTGAACTGCCTGCGTCCCAGCACAGCCCGCGAGGACCGGGTGCCAGGAGGCAAGCAAAGCGCTTGTGGGTGCTGCCAGATGAGCAAGGTATCACGGGAGTGGTTTCCTCTGCTCTGCAGAAAACAAGACTTCGATATGATCCCGTCTGGTTTTGTAAAAGCCGAGCCCGCTGTTCAAAGCTGAGCAGACGAGAGCCCACACCTTCAGGGTCTTAAGAAGCCAGACTGCAAGGGGTCTGTGAGCTGGCCTTAGCTAGACCTTGCTTGCATCTAGACTTGCTCCTTTCTTAAGAGGGGTCTAGATTTATTCGAGCAAGCTAATTTCACAGCAGAGGCTGCATTTTCTGGTTGTATAAGGAAAGCAAACCATTGAAATGTCCCCACAGGTTTCTCCCAGGGAGGGTCTGTTCTTCTGACTGTCCCTAGACACAAGATCAATGCAAACTAGAGATGAGGGATCTGCTCTGCCAGCTGGCTGTGTGAAATGGTTCAGCCATGCCGGCCCTGCCAAGAACAGCACCCAGGTAAGGAGTTACTGTGCTGCTCCATCACCCCACGCCTAACACTGCCCATGCTGGTACGTACAGATGAAAACACCACGAGAACTACGCCACCGAAACTCCCTCTGCGGCAGGAGCGGGCCACTGACAAACAGAAGGAGTTCCCCCTGCCATCCGCATGTCATGGGAAAAACAAACACAACGGAACAGAACAAACAAATACTTTGGAGATGCCCAGAAGCACAGACCAAGAGGAAATGCCAGAGGCACTCGGCTCACCGGCTGAATTCAGGGACTGTAAAGAAGAATGCAAGCTCAGCTGGTGGGCCGAAGATCTTAGCTCAAAGTAGGATCTCCCCGGGAAGCTGGGTTGTAGATTAAGGGTGGAGGAGAAAGGACTCATTCTACGAAGCTGCGATCTTTCCAAAGGCACTGGAAAAGGGAGGGTCTGTTCTTCTGACTGTGTGTCTAAACGTAAGATCAATGCAAACTAGAGATCAGAAATCGGGTCTGCTGGACGGCGTCACTCCGTCGCCCGAGACCAGATCTCGGGCCAGCGCACAGACGCTTTGGCACGCACGGACCCTGCTTTGCTGCAGCGAGCGTGCGTACAGTGTGTGGAGCAGAAAGGTCTGGTGCTGTGCAACCCAGCGAGACCCTTCAGGAAAGCCTTGCCTCTGACGGTATCGGCAATAAACGTATTTTCGTCTTTCAAAATGTTCCCGTGTCATCATGACAAATTCAATATGCTTTTCTGTAAAGTGAGTCCTGCCCCTCTTCACAGTAACGTACCTAAAAAAATTCACAAGTTACCATGCACACTTCCCGTCGTTCTTTAATAAATCGCATACCTTTTTGTGCGCAACAATTAGTGGTGTGAAAACTAGGCTGTTGGTAATGCTGAAAGGCATTTTGCAGGGCTGTACTAAGCTATATTACCCTAAGCACCACCAAGCACCCACCTTACTCAAAGGTTGTTCGGGATGTTGTGTTCTTGGTATCCCTTTGTACCTGTCAAAACACATCTGAGCCTTACAGTAAGAATTTAACTCATGTGATTCACAGCAAAATGTCAGAGTAGAGGGAACCTCTCAGGTCATCGGTTTCCGTTCCGCGCTACCACAAACGGTCACCTCCTGCAATTTCTTCCCTAGCCTTGTCAAGGGATATGTTAACATAAAAATGTAGGATCCATCATCCTCCACACATTCAAATCAGATAAACTCAGGAACGCTGTATCCCCAGCCTTCCTCTCTCAGCTGTAAATATGGATTGAGCTGGAAATCACGTTAAAACAGATAAAAGGAAGCATTTTTTTGCACAGTGGATTGTAACTTCTGCAACTTGCTGTAGAAGCAAAGAGTGTCAGTGGGTTCATAAATGGGTAAGATAAATTATTGCACAACAGGTCAATAAACGGAGCTCAAGGTTAGGGAGGGACGTGCCCTCTGACATCTACCAAGAGTGAGAGGAACTACTACCAAGAGTAGCCATGCTCATGACTCTCCCTAAGTAGCATCTTATGTTCCTATAGTTCCTTGCAGACTGTTTCCCCTTGTGGTGTTCATCTCTTTCCAAAAGCTGCCAGTCAAAAAGCCCTGGTTGCTGCTGAGGGCCACTCCATGGCTGGTAAGGAGCTTAATGTTGGGCCCCAGATGAGGAACTGAGCTTGAAAGAAGAGAAAAGCTTCTGGTGCTTGACTAGGCTGGGGAAGGTCTCTCAGGCTGTGGTGCCCCAAGGCCCTTTGCCACATCCCCAGGGTGACAGAGGTGGCTGGGTGCAGCTACTTGTGGTGTTGGCAGGGTTGGCCAAGTCTGGGAACCTGGGAGAGGGGACGTCAGGGCACAGGGTGCGAAAGCCAGGTGTTCCTCCCTGATCCTCTGCTCCTAGGCTTGTGTCTCACCAAAAATACAAGAAACTAGGCTTGCCTTGAAACTCTGCAGCCATGCCTAAAGCTGGAGACCCAGAGCAGCCGCGAGAAGGGGGAGCGGAGACACGGCTCTTCCCCCGTGCTGGCTCTCAAGTGCATGGCTGCAAGCAGCACGTGCCCAGGAGAGTGTGGCTGAAGGCATGAAGCCGCCCAACGGAAGGGCTGAGGTGTGGGCAGGCATAGAGATGCAGGGAATGGTGAGAACGGAGCAGAAGGTTTTGGCAGGGGGGAGGTTGAACATCTGCACCAGCCAGGAGAGCAGATCTGGGCCTGGGGAGCAGGCAGACGGTCCCCTCCACCACTGCTGAGCTCCCTTCTCCACCTCTGGAGCAAGTTGGACCTTCTTCCCACCATCCAGCTTGCTGGACAGCCCATGAAGGGAAACAAGGCTTCAGGGACTCAGAAGCCACCTCAAAAATCCTTGTAGGGAAGGTCTCCTCCTCTGTTCCTTGGCACCGTGCCTTAGGTGCCCGTTCCTGGGAGCGGCTGTTTGCATCCCACCATGACCAGCAGACCAGAGCCGGGGGCTTCTGGAAAGACTCTCAGAGGCTGCTCTTGCCGCAGCCGTGAATGCACCAAGCTGTGGGTAGGGTGAAAATGGGAACGCGCCGGGAGCAAAACAGACTGGGTCCTGAAGTCAGCAAAAGACTGGCCAGAGGTTGGAAAATCTGCTGGATGAGGGAAGACTATGAGAGCTGGGGCTGCCCAGCCCGGAGAAGAGGAGGCTGGGGGGAGACCCGAGGGCTCCTGGAGGCGAGGGCAGCCGAGCGGTGCTGTCAGCGGCCAAGCTTTGTAAGATGCCTGCGCCTACGGACAGGGTCACCCTGCCAACGTTCTTCCAGAGTGATTTCCAAGCCTACAGCTGAGCTTTGTGCACGTGCTGAAGAAACAGAGAGGTTAAGCCAGGCACCACATCGCAGTGCCTTGGAGCCACCAGCTACGACGTGACAGGGCAAGAGATATTCCTAGGGCTGCTGTGAAACAGCCTGCTATCAGGTCGGGAGAGGACACGGTTCAAGGTAAGGACCATGGCAGCCCTTGCTGTGCTGCTGCTGAGGATCTTCATCCCTGGGAAGCCCCAGAAGGCCCAGCACGTGGGAAGGGCTCTGGGGCACAGCCACCTTGCCCTGCTGGTAGTACCAAGCACCAGCTTTAAAGAGTGAACTGCAACTTCCTCAGCTGGAAAATGTAGTTTCCTTTGGGATGAGCAGAAGAAGGTGTGCCACACCACGGGCTGGAAAGGTGCTCTGCCCCTTGCTGTAGTCTTGTGTGTGTGCCGACGTCCCGTGGGACGTTCCCGTCGGTGTTGCCTGGCTCGCCCTGGCTGTTCGGCTGGACAGGACCACAGAAGCACGGCTGCAGAGGCCCAGACACAATTTTACCCTCTTCTCATCCTTGTTCTCTTCAGATGCTGAGACCCTGCAAGACGTTTCAGTCCCCGCTAGCCTCTACAGCCCATTTCACTGATCACTGAAGGCAGAAGAAAGACTTCAGTTCACTTCCACAGGCTGTGCGCTAGGACTAGAAGCCAGCTTTTAAATAACACCCTCTAAGCAGAATTTCTCACAACCCCTTACAGCAGGACAGTCGTGTTCAGAGAGGTGTCCCCTTCGTATCGAGCCAGCCTCTTCTTTTGTCCCCTCTTCCCGCACAAACACTTTGCAGCAAGCTGCAGGGCACGGCTGGAGGGGAAAGCTAAGCCTACTTCAGACAAAATAGCACTTAGAGGCCTGATGCTGCTGTGAAGGGCAGAAATAAAAGCCTAATGGGAGAGCTGTGATGTGCAAGGTGGCTCTACTCAAGAACTCACTTGGATATCCGGAAGCTGCCCAGAGATGTAATTTATTTCGCTTTAAGTCCAAAAACCTCAGATGGCCTCTAAGAGCAGAAAACGCTCCAGGCCCGTTTGACTTTTTCTCCCTCTTTTTTTCGTGCTGGAGTAACAAACGGAAAAGCCCATTCGGTGAAAAGGCCGCAATGCAGCGAACTTTCAGCCGATGCTCAGAAGAGTGAAACTTCTGTTTGCTGGCACAGACCAAGGGACCACCCCAAGCACAGCCTGGCCTGCTGGGACCAGGAACAGCTCTTTTCTCCCAGGTTCCTTTGTATTTTGGAGCTGCGCAATAGGCGAGCTCGGCTCGACAGTGCAAACACCTAGGAGAGGAAAACAGAGCTGGAAAGGCCATAGGGTCCCCCCTGCAAACTCCTGGCTGGGACAACTTAAAGCTCAACTGGTTTTGATTAGGAAACTGTCCTCGAATGCATCTTAAGAGACACAAATGTGACGAGAGGCCAAAGCTCTGCTGCCTCTTGCAAAGGCTGGTGAAGCCGGGTAGTAAACTGGGTGAGAACTGTTGGCCTTCAGGCTTTGGGAGCGGTCCTGGCCACCCCAGCGTGGGGCTGGATCAGGGCTGTCCTGTCCCTGGATCTCCAGAGGAACGCTGCAGCTTCCTTGACGTTGGCACCCAGCTTTGCAAACGCACCCAGCTCTCAGACAGATGTGCCGAGGCCTTTGTGGCCTGCGATTTGAGTTTTCTGCCTCCCGTATGAGAAGGGTTTGTCACAGGTTTGCTCTCTACTCTACCTCTGTCACATGTGAGCCCCATTCCTCACCGACCTGTCCTGCCCACGCACCCAAACCTGGCACATGCTCTTCCTGAACTGGAACAGTTATCTCCTGCAGATAAGCGTGGGCAAGCAAGTGAAAACGCTCCGGATAGCCTTGCTCTGCTTTTGTCTTCTCTTTTTTCAGCAGAAAACCCTTCCTCCTCCTTGCTCAAAGCCACCGGAGGTGCTCTGTGGCTGAGGATCTCACCCTCCTTCCACCCCTCCAGCAACCCCATGAGCTGTGTTTGGTCCCTCCTGACCCCAGACTGTGTCGGTTGGCAGCTGCTGGGGCACACGCTGCTGCTCTCGAGCCAGCTGCCAGCCAGGTCTGGTAACACTGCCGTGGACCAAAATCTTCACACGGCTTGGAAAAGACAGATTTTAATCTGGGAGTAAGGAAAAGGGATTCCACCAAGCGTGGAAAACTCCTGAGGAGGGGTTTCTTGCCTGGCAGCAAGGCTACGGGACAGCAGACGTGGCGGTGGGGGCTGATGCCTTCCTTCACGGCTGCATTGCCCGCTGCCTATGACTCCCACCTCGTTTCTCGGAGCTAGCCTTGCGGCTCTCCACCTGCATGTCAGAAGCAAGCCAATTTTCCGCAACAGATTAAGTGCCTGGTGTGACAAATGTACTTAAAGTCAGGCGGGGAGACCCCTCCACAACCTGCAAAGAGCGTGTTTTAATATTCTAACTGAGTGCCTGCCGGTGCGGGGGTGATGCAGACGATGCCGGCGTGGCTGGCTGTACATCCTGTGGGTCTGCAAGGACACCCGTGTGGCTCCAAGGTCCCTCTGCTCTCTGTTGTGCACTGCCAGGGGCTGGAGAAGACCTCGCGCAGTTATGGCGTTTACGCAGCCATGCATAGCCCTTAGCGTCTCAGGAGCAATGTTGACAGTGTTGTTTTGTTTTAAATGGAATTAATGAAAACATCTGGGCTTCCCTTTGTGTAATACAAACCCTGCTGCAACCGAATTTTAAATACCTCTCTGTGGGATGTTTCTCACTGTACCTCCCCAAAGAACATCTTCTGCAAAGGAAAGCAGTGAGAAATTCTGGCACCGTTCAAGGCTCCTGACGTAACCTTTCCTCCTCCCGTCAGTGCTGGCTTTACTGCAATGATTGCTGAGGTACTGGAGGACCAGCGCAGCAGTTCCCTGTATTGCAATGCTAAGCTTGGGTGTGCTGGACGGGCCCCACGCGTGGGTGTGAGCAGTGTCCGAGCGCGTTGGGCTGGAGCTGTTGCAATGCCTTACCCTCAGATGTCTGGAGGACCAGGGTCTTGCTGTACGGGCTGACTCCTGTTTTGTTGAAGGCTTTGACACGTGCGCTGTACGTGCTGTTGAAGTGAAGCCCATCCACTGTGCACATGGTCTCCTTGCCCACGTACACCTCCTGCAAAGCAAGCACAGGCATGGGTTAGTGCCAGGACCACGGAGTCCCGGGGCAGGAGTACAGCTCCCAGCGGTCGTGACACACAGGGTTCAGCCATGCTCTGCTACCTGGGGCAGACTTATGAGCACTGGGTATGGCTAAAGCAGAGCAAAACAGCCCTGTGATTTGTTCCTTGACAATACTGTGCCATAAAACCAGTTTCTGTAGGGGAAGGAGATGCTATTCATATTGGGCCAAGTCATAAAGCATCAGTCGGGAAAAATTTCTTTATGGAGAGGGTGGTCAAGCATCGGAACAGGCTGCCCAGGGAGGTGGTGGAGTCGCCATCACTGGAAGAATTAAAAAAACGTGTAGGCGTGGTACTTCAGGATATGGTTTAGTGGGCTTGGTGGTGTTGGGGTGGTGGTTGGACTTCATGACCTTAAAGGTCTTTTCCGACCTTAATGATTCTGTGATTCTGTAATCCCAGCCAAACTCTGACTGAATCCCAGAAGAGCTCTGCCAGAGAATGTATATAGACTGAGCCCAGGACAGGGAAACATCCTTGCGGAAAACAATTTTGTGTGCACTTGGGTAGCAGGATCAAAGCATTCCTTGAAAGAAAACAAGGTGATCACACCAAATGGGTGCTGACTCACTGGTGTGTCACACCGTGCCGTAGCCCTGCTCAAAGGAATGGAGCTGTGTGAGCAGGGACAGTGGTGAACAGGCCTACGGGCTACCGAAACACATGGCTCACAAAGCATTGACTTGTATTTAGCAGATCCCAAGACAAAGCCCCGTTTGCTGCCCTTCACGGTGCAGATGGAGGCTCTGCACAGGCAGCTCGCCTGCTTCGCTTCCCTCCTCCAACTCCAGAGCCCACTGCGCTTCGCTGCCCGAGCTGCCGGGGTGGTCGGGTGCTGCTGCTTCCAGAGCCAATGCTTGAATTTGGCCCCTTTCCTTGCAGGTGGGTGCACGTCCCCAGAGCTTCTAGGCGTGCCTGCATGGTCCCCTGTGCTGCAGAGCAGAGGTGATGGCTTCCACCCCTCCTGACACCCTGACTGGGGCTGGGGAGCAGCAGTGGACCTGGGAACAGCAATGGGTCAGTGCTCGGGGTCAGAGAGCGCAATGTGGGTGTCCTAACGAACCGGGTGAGATTGGTGCTGGGACGCTAAGGTGGCCCTGGTCCACCCGGGCTCCAGCACCCACCCTGCAGCCCGTGAGAGAGCACAGCTCCTACTTTACCACCCCAGGCTCACTGCAAGGAGCCCCTTTTTGGCTTGATGCCCAAAGGCAGAGTCCTCTGGCCTCAGGACACCGTCCCAATCTCTCCTGCCTGTTTGTGTGGGAGGTAGCTAACAGGCCGGGCTACACATAGACCTGCTCTCGGCAGGGACTGTCACCCGTACGACAGTCGGCACTCCCAGCTCGCTGGGCGAATCGCTGCCTGACACGGTCAGCTTGCTGCTTTTGGGCAGGAGAATGGCTCAATGATTTGAGAAGCCAGCGATGTTCCCCTTTGTGGCACCGGCCGCGTCCCATCGGCTGGAGCATCCCAGCAGTAGGAATACCATGCACACCCAAGCTCCTTCCCACTGCTGGTGGGAGGAGAAGACGGGTGCGCTGGAGAATTGCCCTCACCTTGCCGGGGCGGCTGCGCTGAGCCTTGGTCTCCCCACACCCAGCCTCCCGCTCCCTTCTCTCTCCAGATTGCACCCACATCACCTCTCTTCTGCCTTGGCTCTGCTCTGGCTCCTGCCTGGCTGAGTTTCTTGTGGATGAATTCAGAAAATGCGGTGTGCTGGTCCCTGCGCCTGCTCTCGCTGGATGTGAACACACCAGGATAATTATCAGCGTGTCGGATCAGAGAAAAATCGTATTTTAATTGTGTAATTACAGCAATTTAAAAGCCCTCAGGCCTTAAACACCTCTGCTTGCTGGCAGCTGGCAATCCATGAGTCTTTCATGGCAATTAGCATACCTTGCATGAAATATTTAACAACCTAAAAAGACAGAGCTTCAAATGTGTTCTTTGCGTTTGCAAGTCATATTGGTCACCAGAAAGGTATTTCCACCCCCTCAAATAACCTTGCCCCCCAAAAAAGCCCGCAGCTTGTCTGCGCCGTCAGCTTCCCTGGGCACCCCAGCAACGACTCTCATATTTCCAAGGGATGGAGGGGACTTGCAAAAAGTCTGGGGAACTCTTTGGTCGCTTCATGGCAGGGCAATACTGGAGCCAGGAGTAACGCGTCGCCGCCGGGACTGGCTTCGTGCTGCGAGCACCTACCCTGAACTGGCCGCCGTTGCCGTCATCGAGCTCCAGGATGTAGCCTTCCACCTGCACCGTCGACAAGGGGGGCTGCTTCCAGGACAAGGTGGCACTGTTGTTGTGGGTGCAACACTCCTCTAGCTGCAGGATCGGGGGGGCCGGCACTGGGGAGGAAACTAAACACAAATTAGTGTAAGCCTGGCTGCTAGCGCCAGAGAGGAGGAGCGGGGGGATAGCCGTGGCATGCACATTTCCGCGGGAGCAGGGAGGATGCATTTATTGCCTCGGTGTGAAGCCAGCAGGGCACAAGGGACGTTAACTGTGATCTCGCGGGTGTGAGGTGGGGAGGAAGCAGAAAGGACTGTTCTCCAAACAAGCTCCACCAAATTCTTCCATCCCGCGGCCTGGTGAAGCTTTTCTGTTTTCCTCCTGTTTTCTAATGCATTTTGGTGAAATATGGCAGCGCAACAATATACCTGGTATAGAAGTGCCTGGGCTCTTCACCGAAGCCGGTCCCAAACCTGCAGAGCTGGCTGCAGCCATGGACCTGGCCTTATCTACAACCCCGCAGCATGCACTGCTCTGCTTCTCCACCGAACAAACTCACTGCAAGAGAACAAGCGATGCCGGAGCAGCAGAGACAAGCCTGGGGACCTGCAGAACGGGGAGCGCCTGATCTTTTTGCTGTGGTAGAGCCTGTCCTAAAAGGGGGAGGCAACCACACGAACTGGGGGACTTGGAGAAGAGATGAGCACGTCTCTCAATGATGCTGTTTTAGTGCCAGGGAATGAGAGCCCTTGACCTGCCGAAAAAGGCTCAGGGTCCTTCCCTGCTGTCCCAAGCACAGCACCCACTCTGGGGGTTCCTGTGGGGTCCCCGGGGTGGCAGCTCAGCCAGCAAACAGCCCTTGCTGCTGAACACCTCTGGGGAGGCACAAGAGGCACAGGCACATTTCAGAGAGGTCTCCAAACAGGCAGCAGGCAGTCCCTGCCCTCAGCCTCCGCACGCCTCTGGAACTGATGCTGGGAGGCTGCGTACCCTATAGCCTCCCATCAGCTACATCGGGGACATAAAGGACCATCAGGGCTTTTTCTGCTCAGAATGCTGTATTTGGGCATCTGCACATGTGTAATGCAGCCCACTCCTGCTCTGAAAAGCATGGAGGGATGACAGCATGACAGGGAAAGGGGATGTCCACCGACACATCCCGTCCCCTGGCTAGGGACAGCTCTCCCAAACCTCCTCTCAATGGAGCTGCTTGTCCTCCACCCTCATCCTCACCGCCCAAAGTCTGACAAGAGCCAGTGAAAAAAAAGATGGAGAATCCAGACAAGATGTGGAGAAGCCAACATGTCCTGAAGAGAAAAGATGGACTCGCTGGCAAAGATCCACCATTCACCACCTCCCTCCATGAGGGATTCACCACCCTCCTCCACCTCCTGGGTCAGATCCTCGGCAGGAACCACCAGGCTGAGGGCCTGGAGAAAGCGAGTGGAGAAAGCCCTCGTGTTACAGCTAATACAGCAGCAGGGATGCTGCTCGTGCTCAGCATGTGCTGGCAATGGATGTGGGATGCCCCATACCTATCGCTCACCTCTGCTCTTTATCAACACCTCTGGTGTTGCCCTGCCTCCTTCGGTGCTGCGACACGCGTTTGGGATCCAAACCCAACCTTCTGCTAAGCCTGCAAAATGCAACAACTTATTTCTACAGCGAGGGTGAGACGAGAGCACAGCCTCTGTCAGCTCTGCCCTGCCTCCACAGAGGAGAGTGGGCGGCTAAACTAGCAGCAGATTTGCTCTTATTAATTAAAAATAACCCTCTGGGCTAAATTGAAAGAAGGGAGGGCAGAACACGCTAACATCTCCATGACTGGTGTGTAAGCTAAACAGTAATCCAGACCTCCCCGGGTTTGGGTCCCCTTGCTAGCAGAAAATGTTACTGACACTTCAAATGAACAGCCAAACGAAATAACACGAGCAACTACGAGCGCTCCCAGCAGCCATGCCCAACGCGCCCTGCTCGCTGCAGCGAATACCAGCGGGGCCATTATTTGAAGATGCTCGATATCGTTACAGAAGGAAGCACTTGGTCAACAGCCTTCCTGTGTCTGACCACTGAGAAATGCTGGTGTGTGCAAATGGCTCCCGACTCAGGAAATCCAGCCGTGACGGCAGTGAAGAGCCATGCCAGACCTGCAGCTGGTGGCCTTTCCTCCAGGCAGCATATTTGCACCAGCTGAAGGCACAGGCCTCCGTTCAATGTCCTCCTGAGCTTCCCTGCCTCACAGCCCATTTGCATCTCCTGTCGGCTTCCCAGGGCTTTCCAAGGCACCAGCAGCTCACAGGTGGCAGTGGCTCCCTGCTTCCTGCAAAGCCGTGCAACCGCAGTGGCTCTCCGTGGTACGGGAGGGTGAGCACAGAGGGAACGGACAACGAGGAGGAAATTAAAACTGAAGGTCTAAAACAACAGGGAGGAGAGGGGAGGGAGGACTGACCCCGAGCTACGCGGCGTGGCTCTTTGTGCTTTTGTGTTTGGAGGGACACCGTGGCTGCCCGCAGCAGGCAGCTCGCTAGCTGGCCCACGCCAGACGCTGCTCAGCACTGAGCAAGCGAGCATGTGTGAGCAGAGGTTTAGGAAGTGCCTGTGCTGCTCCCGAGAGCCTGGTCCCAACCTCTGCCAGCTGAGCTGGGACCAGTCTGGCTCTCCTGGCATTACAGAACGCTTTCTAACGCACTGCCAGGCAAAACCAAGCTCCTGGCACCTTGATCTGGCACACAGCTGCCCAGGGATCAGAGGCAGGGAGGCAGATGGCTGGCCCAGGGGTGCAAAATACACAGGAACGGGCATAACTCTGGGTCTGGGATGCCAAGTCTGGCTGGGAGAAGATGAGAAAGTCTCCTCTGCTGCCCCTTCCCTGTGGTGAGTTGCATGGAAGCACTCAGCATGAGCAGAGACAAGCTTTTGAAAGGCACAGGAAATTTTCTTACCTTTCATCTGCACAAAGTCGAGCTGATGGATGGACTGCAGCAAAGGGGCGTTGTCAAGGTTCAGGTCGAAGTCCGTGGTCATCCGGGGCGTGAGCGTGCCCTTTCCCCACTGGTCCTCGGTTAAGTGCACTCTCCTGATGAGAGCGTCGGAGATCTGGTGGCAAGGAGCAGCCTCAGCTACCGAGGGCCACCTGGGCTGTGCGCTGTGCCTCGTCCCTCCCCTGCTCTCCTCCCTCCCTGTGCCTCCCAGGCTGCCACGTCTGTCCCTGACTGCCAAAGGCTGGGACATCACACGTGCTTTCTAGCATCACGCCTTGCTGCCGGATCAGATTGGCAGAGGGACGCCAGGAGCTCTGGGGACTATTTTAAAGGCAGGGTCTAGTACCAAAGGGACCAGCCCAGGAACCAATGGGGGATGTGGTTCTCAAGGGCTGTATGTCCGTCTCTTGCTGGAGAACCATAGGACAGCACGTGATGGTCACTGCCCCAGAAGTACACCACCACCTGCTGCACACCGGGGTAAGAAATGTCCCTGGCCTGGTTCTGCTTCTCCCTTGCTGTGATTTGGAGGTGATCAGAGGTTGGTCCTTTATTTTATGGTTGGAAAAGCTGGGGACATCATCTTTGGTGTAACTCCCCCAACTCTGCTGCGTTACCCCAGGGCTCTCGGCTGTGTGATGCCTTTCCCGCTCCCCTCGCAGCCCAGGCGTGAGCAGCTCCACACCAACCTGCAGGAAGCCGCTGGGGTCGTTCTCCTTGATGACCTCCAGGCAGTACTCCATCAGGCCCGTGGTCTGGCGCAGCTTCACCGTGCAGTGAGAGATCTGGTCTCGCACCACCTGCAGTGGGACAGGGAGAGCGGCGTGGCTCAGGGAGCCTGGGGAGCCGGGGAGCCAAGGGGCTTCGGTGCTGCGTGGGCGCAGGGGCACGGCAATACGAAGGGAGGCAAAGACTCCCTTTAGGAGTCTAGAAATAGAAATAGGCAGAACTGGCCAAGACTCATACACCAAATTCCAGGTCTTGGAAAAGCTGGTGAACAACAACAAGCCTTGTTTAGCTCAAAATTATTAACCCACGTAATTATTCAAAGCAGTAGGGCAGTTCCATGCTGTCTTTACTTAAGACAGCTTCCAAATGACCGCTTATGAACTCCATGCAAAGCAAATGCCTAAGATACATACCTCCATAAGATACACAGCTGCTGCTGCAGCCTCCGTGGGGCTGCCCTATCCATCCTTGGCGTGGAGCCGGGCTGCCGGCTTGGCTCTGTGGCAGCTGCACCCAACCACCGCGGGTGAGGAGCGAGCCTGGTCTTTTGCCATTTCCAAGAGGAATGAACGCACTACCTCCCCCAGTTTCAGCTCTGACTAATGACCTGCTTGAGATGCTCACCTGCCCATCAGCTGAGATGGACCACGCCGCCGAATTGCCTCATTTTCTCCACCGGCTGCAGCGGGAGTCTGGGGATGAGCCCAGCGCGGGAGGTGTGTCAGCGAGAGGAGATAAATCCTGCACGCCTTGTAGCAGGGCTCCCTACAGCACACCAAGCTCTGCCTGGGGCTGCCCAGGCTGCACGCTAAAGCACGTCTTCTTGCACCCGTGGATGGTTCCCCCAGGGGAACGTGTCTCAGCATCCCGGCGGCGCAGTACAGCCAAGTGTGTGGGCTGGCCGGTGCCTGCGGGCTCTGCTGCCCTTCCCTGAGACACAGCAGGGAGGACGGGGCTCAGGCCCCGATACCACGAGGGTGTATTTGAAGGCTGGCTGGTCCCTCCGAGCAACTGCAAGGTGCTCCCACACGCTGAATCCCCACAGAAGGAGACAGTGCAGATCTGCACCCGGTGTCAGAGGGATTTATGTCATGGGAGATTGGCAGAGCGGCTCAGGAAGAAAGATTTTATGCTTCAGAGGAACGTGTCCATGGCAGATAGATAATTTTTTTTCTTTTTCTGAAAGAGCTTTAAAGCTGTGTAAAGTTCTCCACTAGGACTGAACAAAGCTATGCAGCTCTAGGGATCATAGCTATTCAGGATGTTACAGACAGCAAAGACGAGCTTCTCAGCAGCAGCTGCAGCTGCGCTGCGACGGAAAAAGCTGCAATAAGCAGTGATTAACATTTCCGAAAGCAGTTGCGTCCTCCGCACCGCAGCCGGTGAATGCCAGCGCCTGGGTGCCCACCGCTCCATCAGCACAGCAGTGCTCGAATGCCCACCCCAGGCTGAGCTCCCTCTGCGAGCATCCCCAGGGACGGCGAGGTGCAGTGAAGCGCATGTCAGCCTCCTGCGGTGAATGAACCTGGGCTTCAAGGGGGGCAATGACTCCTGCAAGGGCGATCAACCACATCATGTGTTGCTTAATTTTAATTTAATCACCTCTACTTAATCACCTAACAGGAAGAAAAGAATTACCAGTCTTGCAACTTGGGACAACATATCTGCTTCTGTGAAATGCTATGTGGAGCTAGCGAGCAGCATGATCGGCACACACCGGTTCTGGTCTCGTATGCTGTCATGAGGAGGAAGACTTCTTTCAGTACCAGCTTCTAACACTTGAGTGCACTGGAATGGGTCTGCTGGGCAACAGCTAGTCCTTGAGATCTGGATTCCTCTTGGGCTCTGCTGCTCTCTTCCCAAAGCGTGGGCAAGTCCCTGGACTTTCTCCGTGGCGATGGTCAGTCCATCAGGGTGGGATCCAGAAAGTGCAGTGGGGTTGCAAAGCTTTGCAGCAACCGGCAGCCTCTTTGCAGCACCCGGCAGCCCCTGCCAGGGAACGCAAAGCAGCCCCTTGCACTAAGGGATCTCTTCTGGTCAGGAGAGGGGGCTGGGGGGCTGTTCTGCTCTTGCAAGGGTTGTTGGCCGCATGGATGTTGAATCTCAGCTCCAGACCGTGGTGTAACCACTGAGTGCGAGATGAGCCCAGCCTGCAGGCTCTAACCTTGCTGTTTGAGCATACCCTGACTGCATCTACCGAGCTCAGCTGGGCTGCAGATGGGCAAGGGGGGATCACATCCTGAATGTCCAGAAAAACAGCCTTCCTTCTTCAAGCAAGACCCCTCGCCAGGGAAATGCACACGCCACCAGGAAGACAGCAAAGATGGGATTGGTAAAACAATCTTCTTATCTTCTTTGCAGCTTAAATCTCTGTCTGGTTTTCCCAGGATAATGAATTTGTGAGCCTCTCCCTGCCCGAGTAGATGCTTTCGAAGTATTACCAGCAGAACTGCCATCTGCTACCGCCAGCCAGGCATGAGCCTCCAAGGAGCAGCGTTTGCTCGGTGAAGACAGGCATGGTGTCCCAGGACAGCCCTGGACACACGGCTGGATCCCCCGGCACCCTCTTGGCCAAAAGACGGGGTTACTGGCAAGGTGAGGGGACCTGCCACCCCTGCTCTGGTGCCAGCATGAGACCTGGGGGCCTTCCTGGCACTGTCTGGAAGAAGGGAGCTGGAGCAGGGAGGTGCCAGCCCCGGCTTTGCCCCGCCACCCTGCCCGCTCCCCGGCAGCAGCGTGAGGTGAGGCCAGCACCAGGCGGCTCCAGGCTGATTAATTACTGAGCTTCCTGGCAGATTATCCCTGCTAATAAAGGTCTGGTCCGGAGTGGAAGTGCTTGCTGCAGGCTGCCACTGAGGCTACGTATATCGTTATGCATGTGAGTGCAAACTGAGGTACAAGAATTCCCATTCAAACATAAGTAAAAGTGCTTTTTTTCCCCCCAAAAAAGGTGGTCAAAGACTAGAACAGAGAGGCTGTGGAGTCTCCAGCCTTGGAGACATTCAGATCTCAACTGGAGGCAGCCTGGGACAGCCTGCTCTAGGTGCTCAGAAGCTGCATCCAAGGCAGCTGTCCCTGCCCACACCTTTAGCCCCAGCGATCCTGCCCTTCTGCAACTCCGCGAGCCTCCTCGGGGACCCAGCATCTGCTCATCCGGAGAACTAGAGCATGAAACAGCGGCTTAATTGCAGCATCTACACAGCAGGCAAGCCGACAGCAGAAATCCACATTTCCCTTCGCCGCCAACAAACTGTTTTCAAGGCAAGGGGAGGGATCTTCGGCTGGGACCTGGTGGGGCTTCGTGGCTTTACAGCTCCTGCGCTCCACACAAGAGAAGCAGGATGCAGACAGGAACAGCGAGACTCCACGAATCACTTTGATTAGGGAAATGAAAGGTTTTAAAAATAAGACATAAGCATCCCACGTACCTTCAAAGGCACGGTCTAGACCCTGTGGGGCCAGTGAAGCCTACAAGTTTTCCCTATGGCCTTAAGCATCCTGTGGTTCTTCTCGTGCATCAGGGATTTCCACTCCCAGGGGTACCTCAGCTCCCTGTTACCCCAGTAATGAAGAGTATTTTGATGAAGAGAGCTGACAGCAAAATTTGGAAGTTCCTCAAGCCTTTGACTTGTGCAAGCAAATGAGGCTGTGTTGGGCCGAGGGGCAGCCTCAGGAGACTTCAGAGGGCTTGCAGCGTTCACCAGATCGCCAGGAAAACCAGGCTGCCATGAATTCTGCGTGCAGGTAGACAGTTTACAAACCTCTCCTGAAACCACACAGGTAACACACCTCACTGAGCGGCGGCACCTTCGGGGAAAGGCCTAATGGCTCAGCTGCAGAGGGCATTTGGGCAGCTCCATACATTTTATCTGTGGTCGTTTTTATCAAATGACTTTTTTTCCCTTTAGGTGCCAAAGGAGGCAACAGCCAGAACCTGGCTGCTAATTACAGCCTATGAAAAGGACTTTCCCTGTGCACTCACAGCAGCTCACTACTACCTTAAAATAGGAAATTTATTTCAAGAGCTTTTCTTCCCTGCAAGATGACATTAACTATAATTTACATTTTAATACAGCTCCTAGAAGGCAATAACATCTGCACTCATCTCTACTTAAATGTCTTCCTCACCTTCCTTCTCTTTTTAGTACTTGGCTAGACAACTGGTTTTCAAGGCACTCAACCTCACTTGAACCTTGGCTCCTCAGCACTCAGGACGAGTCCTGTCGGGAATGTCACGTGGAGGACACGGAGCCTCCTCACCCCGGGCACACCGTGGCTGGAGAACGGTCACCTGCATGGTGGTGTTCGGGGGAGCAGCGCTGCTGTGCTTCGCTGCAGCACTGCGAACCCAGATAGAAAAATCCCGGATGGAAAAACCCCCGGGACAGACCCTGATGTTTTGACTGTGCTGAATCCCACAACCACAGATCCTCTGAGCATTTCCAGGTGGATGTTTCCATGGTGACTTGCCTCTTGCTATTGGGAGAGGAGGCTCAGGCTGGAGCTGGAAAAAGCAGAGCTGCTGCGTTAACCAGCCCGTGCGATGCTGGTGACGGCACGTCCTGGAGGCTTGCACAGCCTCTCCTGATCAAAGGCTTCTGTACGGCACCAACAAGTGCGGGAAGGCGCCGTATGGAGACCTGGTCTCCAGCGCAGAGCCACTGGTGAACATGGCACGTGGAGAGATGCTACGGAGGACAGACTTGATCCAGCTCTTCAACAGAACAAGCAGAAAGCGTGAGGGGCGTCAAAAAACCAGAGGCATCCCTGCAGCCTGATCACAGCTGCTGGTCCCCAGTGCCCAGCTCCCGGTGCTGATGCCTTTCCCAAGGTGGTCAGACATCATGGCAGGGGAAGTAGTGGAGAGTGTGGAGGGATTTGTAAGAGCAGTCTGGTATCTGCATCTTTGGGAAATAATGCACTTCGCGGTGAGCTTATCTGACCTGTGTGTCCTGTCTGGTGTTTCCATACAGAAATGGTATGGTACAGGAAACTAAAGCTGTGCTTCTGTCCTGTTTCTCATCCTTTCACACCAGTCCTGATCACCAGTGACCTAACCCAATGGAGGACACCAAGTTCCCTTGGGCTTCCTGGAAAATCCTGACTGTAAGCCTTAAAGAAGGGTCATGGACGAGCATTTTATCTCTGGAGATCCAGTGCCATGGACAGGAGCCCTTGATGAGCGTTTCCTATATAATTAGCTCCCCTGGGAAATGTGACAACCACTGTTTGCCTGCAAGGGCTCTGCAGCCAAAGCACCATGGTGAAATCACAGAGCAAAGACATCCTATGACCTGAAGGCCAGAAGAAGGCCAGAATGTTCCACCACACTGCTCAGAGCTCAAAGGAGGTGCACACAGAGCTCAGTCCATGTGTGCTGTAGACTGAGGAGAGATTTCTTCCTGGGACAACACTGCAAGGAAGCCTCTATGTCCCCTGCACAAACCAGCCTGTGCTGTTGGGCATCTTCCCTTGGGACAGACCATACTGGTCCTTTGAAAACCAGGGCCAGCAATGAGGAGCAGGACAGGCAAGGAGGTCTGTCCCGGAGATGGAGCAGGCACCTGACCCCATGGCTCCTCCAGATGTTATTTTTTTTAAAGCCTGTGTTCTTAATCTGAATCCAAGTGTAGGGGGAGGGTGGGGAAAGGCAGGGAAATGTCCTTGCCAAGTTCGTTTCTTCCCAAACCTCTCCCCACTCTGCAGTAATTAGTTGTTGGCCCACAGGCAAACCTGGATTTGTGCCTGCCTCCATGAAATATGTGTCAAGCCAAAGTAGGTCAGTCCTGAGGCTGAGCTGACCCCAAGTCTGGGCACTGCACAGCAATGGGAGCTTGGGCTCTCCGGTGAAAGGCGCCTGTGGTGCCGAGCCAGCCGGCAGGCTCCGTCCCTCCATGCCTCTCCTCGCTCACACAGTGCCATACCGTGCCATGGTGGCCAACCTCCCAGCAGGCAGGAGGGGCAGCCAGGGTGCTGTGGCTCCATGCCGACTGTGGAGCAACTGATTTGGATCTGAACGGGCTCCTGAGTGATACAGATAAGTCTCACTGGTCAATCTATCTGCTCATCTCCTCCTCAGCTGAGACGCTTTGGAGACACGGCAGCGGCAAGTGGACATGCAGGCCAGACTAGGAGGCTCTGGACTGGTCTCCTATGGGACGTGGTGATGCTACCACCGCAAGTCAGGAGCCAACATTGTCCTGTCCTAACGTGAACATCAACCAGGACAAGTCCCATGGTCCTGCAGGAGGACCCACCACGGGTCCAAATTCAGCACAGAGTGCATGCCAGGGCACGTGTAGGAAGAGACGGCGCTGAGCAGGCAGCACGCTGCTGCGGATGGGGCGGGCGGAGGTGGGGAGCTGGTCCCTCTGCGGCCGAGCCTCGCACCCTGCACACCGTCCTTCCTGACACCCTGGAAGGATTCCTGCTCCCTCTGCAACGCTTCCAGCACTCCAGAGCCTCGGAGCAAGAGCTGGGGCTTTGTTATCCCCCCCAGCCTCGGGCAGCTGGGTGGATGTCCCGTTGGGAGGCAGCTGCTCCAGGCACAATGCTGCTCCCCTTTCATGTCTCGTCACGTTCCCCTGACCCTTTCAGCGAGGTCAGCCCAGCCCGTGCCCAGTTGGAGCTGCAGGTGCTGCCTTTGTCCAGGGGGTTCCTTGGACGGGGCAAAAGGGACACTGCCCTAAGCGGCGATGACCTGGGCAGCCCCTTCCCCTGGGTGACGGAGCATGATGGGGACAGTGGCAGTGCCGGAGAAGGGGACGCAGGGGACCAGGCTGCAGTGTCGGTGGGGAATGCCCAGCTTGGTGGCCTGGTGGGGCCAGGGGACCCTGTGTATGCACAGTGAGGACAGCAGGGAGGCACCCAACAGGCTCGAGACTCTCCTAAACCCCCTGTCCTGTCTGCAGCTTGTGAAGGCAGGCAAGACCTTCTCTGTCCCCGTCCCCAAGCCAGAGGGGAAGGATGTGTGTTCACCTGAGCCGCGTGCCAAGTCTGTGTGTCCCAGCCTGACGATGCTGAAGCCCCGGGAGGCAAATCTCAGCGTACGAGACACTAGCTGGCACTCGGGTGGCTCAGTGTCGCACGACTCTCCCCATAGAAGCCTAAGACCAAGGCAGCACAGCTGTGTTATTATTCATGCCGTCGACTCCCACAAGAATTAAAAGGGAAAATCAAATAATTTCAGTCTAAAAATCTGACCAACAGTCCACAGGCTGCAGAGCAGAGGGGAGCAGCTTTTGGATTTTAAACATCAGCTGCTGTGATGCTACTGATTGATAACTGGATGCTCGTGTGCTGCATCTGCTGGACCACGCAGGGCCATGGAGCCCCTCCTGCCTGTGCAGCTCCCTCCTCACGGAGCGCAGGGAGCTGCAAGAGCTCTGTCCTTCAGGGAGGGAGGCTTGAGGGCTGCTTTTATCCGAGTCCAGTCTGAAACCCAGGGGCTGTTTCTTCTTTTAAGGACCAGGCCTGCGTAATGACAAAGGCCAGCTGGTAACCAGGGTAGGTGCGGGTGGGATGTCCGTGTGCATGTGTTTTGGGGACAGGCGATACAGTAAGAGCAAGCCATGGGAAGCAGTTCCCTTCCTCTAGCCAAAAAGTGAAAGGCCTCCGCGGGTTGCGCCGAGCAGGGAAACTGCTTTGTGTTGCGCAGCTTTGTGAGTGTTTAACTAACCATGCCCTGAAGGGCAAGATTTTGAAAGAGAGCCCACCAGGCAGTGGGGGTCCTCTCTGCACCTAGAGGACAGGCCAGCAGCACGGCATGCCTGTTTGGGGTTGTGCTTTATTGTCGGACACCAAGCACTGATGCTGGGCTCAGTCCCACAAAGCTGCTATTGTCCGGCTCCCGATGGAAATGCTCACGAGCCCTCGTGCTGCGGTGCCCGTGGCCTGCAGGCAGACGGGAGACTGGTGGCCTCCTCCCTCACTTGAGGTAGGTTCAGGAATCCCTCTGGGAGCCTCCTGGAGGCCCCAAGGACACAAGTGGAGCCAGAGCAGAGACACAGAAGTTTCTAGACAGAACACTGAAATGCCCTTGGAAGAGGGACCCGGGGAAGCACAAAGTGAAATGCCTCAGCTGGCCTGTATCAGTGATGGCCAGGGTGAAAGTACCTTGTCCAACAGATACTGGGCACTGCTACACCCGCTCCTCCAGTCCCAGGTGGGATTTGGCCCTTCGCTTCCCTTCTCAGCCCCAAACCAGCTGAAATGGCACGGCGCAGTGACTGCAGGAAGGACACAAGCCAGGAGCCCGTTTTCACAGCTGACCTCAAGGCTCACCTTAAGAGCTGCACCTCAGTTCCCTCAACGCCAACGATTCACCTCTCGGTGAAACCTGAAGCCATGAGGTGCTCAACAAGCACAGGACAGGAAACACAGCAATTCCTCCTCCCGCCTGGTGACAAAACTGGCCTGTCACGATACCAAATGCCCCAGGACTTCAGCTGAAGGACTTACAGGCACTCAGCATCCTGCAGGATCATGCTAGTAGCTCGGAAGCAACATGGGACACGAACAGGGTTATTTTCCAGCCTGCGGATGCCGTACACACGGCTCTGCTGACCTAATGACTAGTGACGGGCCCGGTAATGGCGTAATTCAGTAGGAACCACCACCTGGAGGAAGCAGCACTTGCTCAGGGCGCGTCACGCTGGGAGCGGGCTGAGCATCTGCAGCAAAGTGGAATCCCGCTCACGTGAAAAGCAAGAAGAGCAGCTCTCCAGTGACCTCCCGCCCCTCCCGCAGCGCTTCACCCCCACAAACAGCGGCACGGGTCACGTCCCCTCCGGTGCCAAGCCTGCAGAAAGGTGTCTGACCGCCCCAGCCGGTTCGTCGGGGCTCACCTTCAGCTTGTGCTCGTGCTCCTTGTTGACGCGGGACAGCAACTGGGCTTTCCTTCTGTTGAGGGCATCGATGAGGGCGTCGCACTGGGCCACCAGGCAGGCCTCGAACTCCACGCTGTTCTCCTGTGGGTCAGAGCAGAGCATCACAGCCTGGGGCAGGTCTCCATTTCAGTTGGGAGACCTGATTTTTTTTTAATGATCCTGCATGGGCCATTTTTATACGTGCAGCTGCACCACCGCACCACACAAATCCACTCCATTAGCACGTGGGGAGCTTGTGCCTTTGGCTCATGGCAAACGTGGTGGTGGCAGGTGAGGAACAGGTTGGTCTGTCCTGCAGCATCCTTGGATCTGCCTATGGCAGAGATGGGAAGGGCTGGGGTCTCTGCTGCTCGCTCCACGACACAGGCAGCTTTGGGAGGAGCAGTTTTGGGCAGGGCTGCAGGGGGGTAGTATGAAAAGTCAGGTGTGGGCCGCTTTGGGAGAGCACCCACCAAACCAAGCTGGGGAGATGGGGCAGTGGATCGCAGAGAGCAGCTCATCCTGGCGGGAAGGGGATGTTCCTCAGCCAGGAGACACAGTACCTGGATTTGCTGCACCATGTTGCGGAGTTGGACCAGGAACTCTTTCGCTTCCTTGGCTCTGTCTGACAACCCGTTCAGGGCCTGGGAAAGCTGGCTCTGCAGGGGGAAGAAAGGGCAAGGTCATTTCCATGTCCTGGACTCATCCTTGTGCTGGGGGAGCCTGTGTGCGATTTGGGCTGGGGATGGACTGCAGCCCAGCACTGCCTTCCTGGGGTGCGCAGCCTTCGGCAAGCCACCGGGGTATCCTTCTGCCCCCGCTGCCCTGAGTGTAAGGAGAGGAAAAGGAGGGTTAGCCATCATTGTGGATTCCTTGGCTTTGGGAAGCAGATATTCAGTGTCCACCTCCTCCACAGGCTTCCCTGGGTGATCAGAGACAAGCCACATCCCCCCTGGGTCTCAGAGTGAGCCAGTGGCTACCTCCGCTGCATCTCTGCTCTGCAGGGAGCCAGACACCAAAAATCCTGTAGGATCTGACCCATGTCTGCTGAAGATGGCCAGCAAAAGGGCACAGGTCAGGCCGCTTGAATCAAACTAAAAATTCTCCCATCTCCCCATGAAAGCTACAGTAAAGCAGGGTCCTCCACCACCGTCCAAAATACTGACTGCCCCTTCGGCGCTGGGGCTGGGAGCACGCGCCCACAGCCTGCTGCGGCCCGTGCTGAGCCGAGCTGCATAACACGGTAATAACAATGACCATGACTTGTGTTTTTTCATTTCACTTTCCAAACATTAACTCCGGAATCTTCCCCTTTTGCTGTGATTTCAGTAAGAGTTACTATCTCAAGGGCTGGGCAAATCACCCGCAAAAATTTACCCCTCAGAGAGATTTTACCTCTTGCGTGGGCTGCAAATTGCCTGAAAATATCGCACAAGCTTTGAGGTGTGATCTTTCTTTGCGGCAGACACAGAAGGGGGTCCAGAAGACGGCTGATGTCCTCAAATCTCCAAAAACCGTATGTGACCACCCCTGCTGTGATCAGGATGTTGGCACCGGGCTGACAGCTGCCTGGTCACGCCGTGCTCCCCACGGACGCCGGCACGGGGAGAGGGAGGGGAGATGGGAGAGGGGAGCAAGGGGAGTGACGGCGCAGAAGGGACGCGAGCTCGCCGGAGCGCAGCGCCTGCTGAGATGGCGCTGGGCTGAAATCGAGAAAAACCAGAATCGCTATCGAAGAGACGAGGTAGCAAACGAATGGCAACCATTTAATGGTCCAGAAAATGACCTTACTGCTGCTTCCCCAGGAGATGTTAATATAACCCTAGTGATTTCTGCATTTCCTTTGTAATTTATCGTGCCCGAGTCATTAGGATGTGGAGCTAATCAGCGAAAGCATCTCCAATAAAAATGGGATTGCTAAGTCAGCTCGGCAGGGCCT
>NW_010526078.1:0-36152 GCF_000687285.1 Phaethon lepturus | reverse complement strand
GAGGCTGGAGGAAGAGCCGAGGTCGGAGCCCGAGCTGCTCCCCACGGCGCTGGCAGCCCCACGCGCCGCAGGGACAACCCAGCCCTGCCTCGTCCCCCCCGCTGCGCCCCTGCAAAAGCCGCCGTCGCCCTGCCCCACGCTCGCCCTCCACAGCCCACGCATGGCTCCAGCCCTCCCAGATTTAGGAAGACATGTTAAGCCTGGCAAGGTGGTTTGCTGAGAACCGAGCGCTGCAGGGACCTGGTTTTTGATAACGCAGGCGATTAATAGCGAAAATCAGCGGGAGTTTGTTGTATTTACAAGCACCTCATTAAAACTGCAGCATGGTGGGTTTTTTCCTTTAATAAAATCTTTGGGGGGCTTTTTTCTTCTATCAACATACATTTCAGAAAGGGGATCTTTATATCAACATAACTCTTTGAGGTTTTCCTAATGGGAAAGCATTTTAAATGTGCTCTTAAAATTTAGTAAGAGCTCTGCAATGCCAGCGTGCACTGTCCACGCTTCTTCACCCCGAACACCCCCAGCCTCACAGCACAACGGCTTCCACGGCACAGCAAGCTTTGAGCCTGTCCACAAAAAGAAAAAGATGGTCCCTCGCCTTCAGAGTGTCCCTCCCTGAGGTCTCACACTGCATCTCCCTTCTTAGCGCAGCACTGAGAAGTTCTCAATGCCATCAGTGCCTGCAGGCAAGAGCTAGTCAGGAAACTGTATTTTTTCCATCATCTTAAGGTTGATGAGCTGCACAGTGGACACCCTGCTCTGCCCTCGTCCCTGGCATGAAAATCGGGGTGCTGACATGGGCCTGCCCAGCTCACAGCAATCAGTAGTAAGAGCATCAGCACCAGCATCACCTGTGCAAACCGGTGACGCCAGTTCCTATGTATGGGTGGCCACAGGCTCCTCACTGGACACAGGAGCATCAAGGTTTAGTTTTTCATTGTCATGAGCTTCATGCCGATCTCCAGGAAGGGCCCCCACCACGCAGAGGCTCTCCCGGAGCCCAGACACGTTCCCGGACACGTCCCTTTGACACAAACATCTGCCCAGCTCTCCCGCTGCATCCCCGCTGCCCATGGCAGGAGTCACCCCTCTGGGGACTCGGAGCTGCAAGCCATCACCGTTAGCCCATTAAACACGGTGAATTAATGCTATATGACAACGCAGCGCATATGGGAATGTGCGCAGGGACTCGCGGGCATGCCTGAATATATTCACCAAGGGCAGCCCTGCAGGCGCAGTGACAACGTGATCCATAACTGTACACGGCAGAAAAACAAAGTCCTCCTGGTTTCTGTTATTATGTTAATAAGTCAGAGGCTGCGGAGAGAAATTAAATGACAGATTGGGGCTGTAAATTCTACAGGTACCTTCCATGACCCTTGGAGCAAACCCAAGCTTTAATGCAGTCTGTCACTTCGGAGAAGGATTTAATCACCGGACACGGAAGGCAGAGTCACAGGTTGCCCACAACCGTGTGATCAACATGGAGAGAGCGGGAGATGGAGACTCAGGAATCCTCCGCACGGGAGCAGGGGGTTGGAAGGACCTCAGATCTTGTCTCCCACGGGTGCTGTACCAGACCGCAGGAAACACGATGCTGTTAATCTTTCTGACACACAGGGATCTCCCCTCCCTGCGAAAACCTCAAACGTGGCACTTCGCATCTCCATGTGGAAACCAAATCTTTGGGGATTCTCAGGGCCGGGAACCCCGCTCTGGAGACCACCGCCCGCCCGCAGAGGAGGGGACGTTGGATGGAGAGCCGGCATCTCCGGCGTGCAGTGGGCCAGCCAGCTCGCAGGTGCTGGACCGGAGCAGAGTCCCACCTTGAGCTAGCACAGGCAGGGGAATTAATGAGTGTGAAATGAAAAAAAATCCCATTTAGCGGTGTCTTAAAAGCAAGTGAATCTGTTCTTTGCAGAAAGCTGGCCTCTTTTTCAGTGCTCTTGTTTCAAGGCAGCAAGAAGAGACTTCTGTAATTCATATTAGCGTTAATGGGAGCTAAGCCTTTAAATCTCTGTCCCCAGAGCTTTGTGTCCCCTTCTCTTTGTGCTCGCTAATAGCTCTGTAACCCTCCTTCCCAGGCATGGCTGACAAAGGGATTTCTGTCCCTCTCTGATTCTCCCTTGCCCCAGAGCACGGATGAGCGCAGTTGGTGCAGAAGGCTGGTGGCTCAGTAGGGCTGAGCAGGCTCCAAGAAATGGAGAAAAGCACCATTTTAAACTCCGCACCGTCTCTCAGAGGGGCTGGTCTGGTTCTCCTCCCGTATAACCCAGCTGCCAGTGATGGAGCTCCTCCAGGTTTACCTTGAGGCGAGAAGGGAGCTGGGTGTGTTATTTTAGGAGGCATCGGGTCCCGCTCGGCACTGGATGCCGGATTCGCGGAGCCGGCTCTGTGTGACGGCTCCATCTGGCACACCGAGAAAAGCCTGAAGCCAGCTGGCGTTGGCCACCAACAAGAGCAAGAAAGTTGCCCTCGTTTCGAACCCCAACTCTCTTGCAGGCTCCAACACCTGAGAAAGTGCCTGGACTACCTGCAGGAGAGACACCAGTCTCCTCCTCTGCTCAGTGGAGAGGAGGGCTCCTCTGCAAGCCAAAACTCAGTTGCTAGCCCTGGCCAGCTGGAAGCCCCCTCCCCATGCCCACCCGGGAGCTGTGCAGCTCTGAGCTGCCTGCCCCCAGCCCGCAAGGGCTGCCCCCACGTGCAGGAAAGCTTGTGTGCGATGGTGAAAGGTCACAAATTCAAACAAGATCAAGAAAGGGCATTTCTGTTCAAGGTCAGGCCAGATGTACACCCCAGCGCAGCATCTTCTGTACAACGGTGCTCCTCCAGCCTCCAATGGTTCACAGCTCAGGAACCTCAGGAGGTTGGCATGGCTTGCATGTAGCCTGGGTAACCCTCCTTGGATTTCTCTTCCACAGAACTGTTCTGTCTCCTCGTGGACCAACAAAAGCTTTTATCATCCACAGGGTCCTGTAGCGAGGAGTTCACAGCTTAAGTGCGTGCCCTGTGAAAGCCACCTGCTCTGGGCTGCTGCAGACCATGGCCTTCAAAGGCCATTTGCACCTAAGATTTCAGATGAATGCACCTCCTTACCAGCCACAGATGGGCTAGGTGTTCCCTGTCACCCCAGGACAGAAAATCCACCCCAGAAGAACTCTTGGCATTATACTGAGAGGCCACTATCTGCTCTGACATCCCAGGTGTTGCAGCCAGCCCCTGTTTCTTCTCTGCTTCCAACCAAGCCATCTCTCAGCCAGTTCCTATGCTGGAGCATCCATATGGAAGTAGAAGAGAAGAGGAATAAGCCGCGGCAAGAAAAGATGCTGTTCCCAGTTGTTCTGCTTGTACCCTTGAAAGGACGAGGAGCTGTCACAGATGCTGGAGTTGAAATCATGTGCTTCCTTCTTTTAATTAAAGCATAGGACCTACAGCCTTTGAATCTTGAGGCAAGCTTACTGTATGTGATGCCTGACTAATTAAAATGGGATGTTTAATTAAAACTTGCATTCAGTCAGGAAGTTGATGAAGCTAAACTGCTGCTAATTGGCTTTCGGCTCCAGTCAAGAGAGCCTGACTTTTGGATTCAACACTGCCAGAGAATCCAAAAGCTCTTGCTGGAGCTGCAGCCTGGGCTGAACCTGCCCCTTGAAGACTCGATCCTGCAGCATGGGACGAAGGGAGACCAGGTTGGGCAGCACCACGTCCCGGCGTCCTGCAGGGGCTGGTCCTCATGGGAGCCAGGTGACCCCGCGCTGAGAAGGGGCCTGCCGATCCGCCGCAGGGAGGCTCCTTCCTGAGCCTGCTCTCCGCACTGATAACTGCTAACGTGAAATCACGCCCTCACCCCCCTCCTCGTTCCTCCCTCGCTCACCTGACAATCACTCCGTCACTCCTGGTGGGTCTGCTCTGGAGCTGGCTTAGCATCACTGCTATGTGCTGACTGCTAAAGCTCTCCTGCAACACCCCCATGCCTGCTGGCCATGCTGCCTCTGCTCCCACTGAACAGTCCAGACCCCTTCCCCATTTCCCTTGAACACATCCCCAAACTGTATCAGTGATCCCTGTGTACTTACTCTGATGAAGACTAGTAAACAAGCTGAAACCTACTCAGAAACAGCTCTATTTGATCACTACTCACAGACAGCAGCTTCTAGAGCTCCAGCTGCCCGGCAGCTCCTAATGTACATGATGGGATGCGACACCACGCAAGGCTAGGCACTTACCACCGGTGTGCACATAAAGAGACCTCTTACCAAAAATGCCTTACACCTCTGTAGCTGCAGCTATTCGACCTGTCCTCTCCTCTTCTTCTCCCTTCTGCTCTGCTAAGCCCGCTCCCCTGACATCGCACTGGAAACGCAGATGTGCGGCAGGCAGTGGGTTACAACCCGAGACAACCTCATCCCAAGGCAATCTTATCCTAAGCCTGTGTGCCCAAAAGGTTGGTGGAGAGCAGCACTTTTGTTGCAGCCCACTCGGTCTCTGCCTGCCGAACTCCTCGGCAGCTTCGGAGAGCAATCAGGCAGCAAACAGCCTTGGAAGTTGGAGAGCAGTGCTCACTCCCAGGCCCAGCTTGGTGCACCTCTGGCAGGGATGCAGAGTAGCTACAGGTGACTGATGCTCTGTGTCTGCAGCGTGAGTAAAGCCAGACCATCTTTAGTTGCCAATAACTAACTTTGAGCCAAGGCAGGAGACAGGAACGGAGCGTGGGTCTGAATTACCTCTCTCCAAACACGGCGCCGTTCTGCTGCTGCGTGTTTGACATCGGTCCAGCTCAGGTTTTGCTGGCTTCCCATGAGAAGGATGTGCTCTCAGCCTGACATAAAGCTGCAAATAAAGTAACAGACGGAAGAGCCTACACTTGCCAGCAGGACACAGGCACACACATGCAGAGCCAGGTTTGTCAGCAAAGGTCCTGGGTGTAGACTGCAGGCTAGAAATGAACCCGTAGGAACAGCTCCCGCTCCCCGGCTGCAGACGATGGGGGAAGCAAGGGATGGGAAGGCAGCGATGGCTACCGCTGCGTATCGGGGACCTTGGTTCTCCTCCTTCATTGCAGTTATGCTGGGGAAACTGGGGTCAGCAGGAGGAAGGTGAAATGTAAACTATTAAGATACAGCAGCCCCTGGGAGAGGAGCTCCAGGCAGGGAGCGTGCCTCAGGGCCGGGCTGCTCCGGCTGCCTCTGCAGCAGCCTGGAGGGCAGCTGGGGTCTGCAAAGCAGATGATCCTCCACACGTGCAAGGCAGGCTGGCTCCCTGGGGCATACAGGCATCCGCAGAGCGGATTATCTCTGGGGCAATTTTTATTGACATCAGAGTTAATTCCAGGGCCTGCAGAGGGGCCCCTGCACCTCTGGAAGAGACAGAGATGCCACTACACCCGCTATTATCAACCCTAGACCTTGGTGGGTCCTCCTGGGGGAAGCACGCAGCCCCTTGCCACTGCAACGCTGGGAAAACCCCAGCTGAACCTGAGGAGGGAGAACACCCAAGATGGGGAGACTTTGGGGGGTGTCGCTTCTATGATGGTGACACCCATGTGCAGCTCCTCGAGGAACCCCAGTCCTGGCTGGAGCATGGGTGAGTTATGGCCTTTTCAGTGCAAATGGAGAGATGTGGTGGGTTTGGGATGCTCAAGGGTCCAAGCCAGCACGGCTGTATCGATCTGCGTGGAGCATTAGAGCACTCAACCCTCAACCCCTCTGCAGTGCTGAGGGCACCCAGTGCAGACAGCAGCAGGTGCTGAGGGTGCTCAGCACCCATGGGCACACAGACTGTGTTTTGTGCACAGGGAATTTTCTTCCTGCAGCCTCCTCCTTTCTCTCATCTCTCACCCTTTCCCCCTGTCCCCATACAGCAACACAGCAGACTCATGCAAGCCACCCAACGCTGGCAGGGGGAAGCTTCACTCCAGAAGGGACTGCGGACCAGGCCAGGATGAAGGCAGTGGAAAATTCAGCTGGGAAAAAAACCTCATGTCCCCTCTGCTGGGCAGACAGGCTGTCTGGAGCCCTCCCACGAGCTGGGGGTGGTGATGCAGTGGGTTTTGTCCCATGCCAAGTCCCAAAGCTGGGCTGCTGCCTGCCAGCTGGTAGGATTTTGTTAAAGCCACTTATTTTTTGATAGTTGCTGATAACAGAACAGCAAAGCTGTTCCGGATGCTGCAGCGCAGAGCAGAAATCACTGCCAATCCTGGCAGGGTCAGAGTTGGAGGCCTTATCAGCTCATCCCAGGTTGCTCTTATTTATTCCCACCCACCCCGAGCCGTTGCTTATCAAGGTGAAATCTCGCACGTGGACGCACAGCTGTGCTCCCCTGCAATAAGGAGCTGCTGCAGGGTTATGGGTGGGGATGGCAGGGTCCCCAGGGGTAGCACCTGGGATGTCCCCACGAAGGGCAAGCCCCAAGAGCTGAGGTCAGATGCTGCAGAGAGCTGCCTGCCCCACACGAGCCTGAGTGTCACCGGGATGCCTGCCTGCTGCGGCACCGTGCTGGCCCAACCAACCCCTTCGGTACGTGGCTAAGCCCGTGTCTGCACCATTTGTGGGCCCAAGCTCTGTGTTTGTGGGACTGCTTGCTTCCTTGGGATCCCCATCCTACCTCATCATCTCCCCTATGCTCCCTGTGAGACGATGACTGCAATACTCAGGCGGGCGCCGAAGCCCCCAGCACCGATGTGC
The DNA here is from genome assembly GCF_000687285.1 of Phaethon lepturus. Lineage (NCBI taxonomy): Eukaryota > Metazoa > Chordata > Aves > Phaethontiformes > Phaethontidae > Phaethon > Phaethon lepturus. The sequence goes on along the minus strand of NW_010526078.1, from coordinate 29,466 downwards.
TGTCACTCGGGCGCGCAGATGGCCCCGGCCGCTGGCTTTGTTCACGCAGACACTAGGGCAGTGTATTTCCTCAGCAGGCAGAACTGATTCAAAGGCTCCAGCCTGGAAATAAAACAAGGATATATTCTTTTCAAGCGTGACCTTACTAAAACCCTTTCGTCGCCTCCCATGTGGCTCCGGGATTCCCTGGCCCCGGGCAGGCACGCTGCTCTGCCTCCTCCCGGCCTTGCTGTGGGCAACGCTGAATGCATGCTGAGTTTCTTGCACGTGTTATTTAGCCTGGTCTCAGTTATAACCTGCAGCAGCAGCGGCAACGTCCATCAGCCCATCTGTACCAGCACGGCAACTGGCCTAGCCCAGCTCGCTGCCTCGCTGCCCCGAGCCCCTCACCCTGCGCAGACGGCAGGAAGGGACGGGGGGTCTCTGCCCTGACCAGCCCCAGGCTTCGGGGGTCCTCTCTGAAAGGAGACTTCTAATGTTTTGAAAATGACCTGCTGTGACTTGGTCACCAAACCTTGGAACTGCACATTAGCCAGCAGCGGGGAGACTGCTGGAAGCAAGAGACTTAGGGTAAAAACATCAATTATTCTCTTTGCATGCACTTTAATGCATGTAATTGTTATGCCAAAATTGCAGAAGAATAACTCTGGCCCTCTCTGATCCTGCTAGGATCAGCGCGCGTGACAGGCTAGCTGGGACGCCCAGGCTGTGGGTGCCTGGGGGGACAGGTCACACGCTGCTTTTTCCACTCTGAAACAGCAGAGCATTTTGCTCCTGCTGTGAATCCTTGTGCTCACTTGAACATGCTGCTTCCCGGTTTGCAGCCCTTCTGTGGCCAGGACAGCTGGTGCTCTGCAGCCTGCAATGATTTCTCAGCAGGCTTTGGGAGAAGCCTGTACAAGGAGGAGGAAGACCTGAACCCCCAACTTCCAGCATCCTTGCACTTTAACTCCACTTCTTCAAGGGGCAAACCATCAGGCACGCAAAACTGTCCAGCAGAAGATACAGCTGCCAAGTGGCCTGTGAGATAACATGCCAGTGGTTTGCTTCCAAAAACGTGGGGACACCAGATGAAGTCATTAGACACCACCGGAGCTGCAGTGGCCTTCTACGTCTCAAGCACTGCTGTGGGATCAGCCTTGGTTTAGCTAAGCCCCCTGGAAGAGGGTAGATCTAGGACAATTCCTTGCAACCTGATGAAGACCAGCTTTGCACACAGGGACCCTCAGTGTGGATCAGTTCACGTGTGGTGACTTGCTTGGCTGTTGCTACTCCTTGGACTAAACAAATACAAGAGGTATGTGATGTCCTGGGCTGCTCCTTGCTGACAGTTCCTTGCTGTGAGGATGTGCTGAAGATGCTCTGTCCTTGCTTTGATGTAGGATATAGTCCTTGCTTTGATTTTTAGGAAGAAGAAATGTAAGCACCTAGTAATAGCCCTTTGATACTGCCCAATTAATTCCTATTTCACTTCATTAATACTCAACAACAAATTATCTTATCTTTTCATTGGCAAAACCTAGCACAAGTCCCTTTGAAATCACAGACAGAACTGCCAGCTAAAACACAAGCTAAAACACAAGCTAAGCAAGTGTCTGCTGCCTGCCCACAGGTACACAGGGGGGCAAACAAGGTAAGGGTGAGAAACTATTTTAAAAAGGCCAAATATTGCGGACAGATCAGCACAGGTCTGTAGAGTGAGTTGATGCTGAGGTCCACCCTCTCCATATTTCAGGAGGAGAGACACTTTGGACACACCCTTGCCTGGTCCTGCTTCAGCTGCACTGCATTAGGTGTGCTCCTGCAGTGCGTCTTCCAGGTTGTGTCCTTGAGAGGAGTCCAGGTCCTCCTGCGGCTCTGCACAGACATCAGGGTGGAAATGCACTTTCAGACTATGGCAAACACGTGTTGCAGCTGTTCACTGCGCGCTATTTTTCTGAGCTCAGCAATATCCACATCCTGGTCTGGGTAGCAGTCTCCCTTGGAGTCTTGTAACCAAGATGATAAGTACTGAGTCTGGCTGCTTCTGGGATCTGAAGCCCGGCAAGAAGGCCATGAACTTTGCTAGTGGCTGGTTCATGCAAGTGAGACTGGAATAAATTCCTCCTCATTGTCCCTCGTGGGGCAGCTCAGGGCACGGCAGGCAGCAAGGAACTCAGCTGCCAGTTCTAAAGCCTACAGCTAGCAGAGATCCAAGCAGCATCCTCAGGATACATCTCTTCCCCTCTGGAGCACTCAGGGGCAACCTTGCAGACTGGGGGGCTGGTTGGCACAGGCTGCATTCGTGCACAAGCCTCCTTCTCCTTCTCTCAGCCTGGCCTGCTGTAGATCCAAGGTCCCTCTCCCAGCATCAGTGCACCCAGGAGCAAGCGTCTTGCCAACGGTGAAGGGTGGTGAAGTTGCATGCTGGCCCTTGTTTTGTCTTCGTCCATGCCTCTGCAACTCTGGGTAGCTTTGCTGCTTCTACAGTTGACAGATACTGGACCCAGCAAGTCTGAAGTAGCCCAAAACAGGCACAGAGAGCAAAGCCACGCATCTTTGCTGTGAGATAGCGGTGAAATTGTGGAGCAATTAACAGGAAGGCATCAACTAAAAGCAGTCTTTGTTCACCATCTTCATCAAAGGCATGAACCCTGTCACTGCTGGAGGCTAAGATGGGAGCTCAGGGAACAAGGGCTCCCCTCCTGTCCGCAGCAGTGATGCCCAAGCCTTGACGTAAGGTTGATTTCGCTGCCGACTTCGTGCATCTGCACAGCCTCTGACTGCCACGACAGTGAGAGTTCTGTGAAGGCCATGACCAACAGCACCGACCTACCAGCACCGCAGAGATCCTCCCACAGCCTGGGTACAGCTCCCAGGTACCGAGGGCGCAACATGGGGCTGGGCTCGTTTCCAGCCCCATAGGTGTGTGCTGAAGGAACGCTCTTTGGGCTGAGGAGACGCGCAGGTGTGATGGATGCAGACACCAAAGTGACACATGCCAGTAACAAAAGTACGGGCAGCTCTGTATGGGTTGTAGTGAGGCTGACAGGAGGAAGCGAAGAGATGCTTTGGCTGGAAAAGGCAAGCTGAAGATCCTGGTGCAAGGCCTGCTCTCCACCCTGCATCACGTAGCTCCCGTTAATGCCTGTGCTGAACTACGTCTTGGGGAGTGCAGTTGTAATGATGGCTGATTACTGTCACTTGTGACCCAGCTGGGAGCACGCTGATCTATAGCTGCTGTTGTGTGGCTGGTGGCATTTCCAAACCACCCTGGAAGCACAAGGCTCATTTGCTGTGTGTCAGTGTTGTTATTTTTCCAGAGATGAATGAGGCTGGCAAGAGGCAGAGGACAGCTCACAGCTGAGCAATGACTTCTCCAGGCTCCCTCCCTTCCCCTGCAAGGCATAGTCCAGCAACAACATGCCATGTCCTGAGCGGGTGCAAACACTCGTAGCTCTCCTGGGCCAGCACTTACAGCCACGTCCCCAGGCAGACGGGCTGGTTCTTTGCTAGAGGTGCAATTTACAGGCAGAATAAGCACACAACTACACCTGCACTCCTCTCTGGAGAAGCTGGGAAAACACTATCTTGCACACATTCTTCCTGTATTTATGGAAAAAGGAGGTTTAAGCACCCTTTGCTGTCCCCCAGCCCTCAGAGGGCTGAGGGCTGGAGCAGATGCCTGCGTGGCGAAGGGCAGCCCGGCGGGCACTGTCACTGCGGCCCCCAGGGCTGTTCCACGGGCTCTGGCCCCTGGGCAGACAGTGCCTGGGCCATGCCCTGCTCCTCCTGGGCTCCTCAAGGCTGAAGGAGTCGGCGGGACAGCACGTAGCCCTCTGCCCTGCGGTGCCTCCTTTCCTCATCTGCAGAGGAGCATTCCCACCAGGCATGGCTTCCGCCAGGCTCCCCCGCTTCCGACTGCAGCTGCTGCTCGCACAGGGGCAGGGAGATGAAATGAGCAGAGCGGAATCCAATTAGAGAGATCCGGAAACAAGAGAGGAGATGGGAACGTGTCCAGGTTGCTGAGAGCTCCGTGCGTCCTGGTGCCAACAGAGGAGAATCACAGACGAGGAAGATGGCGTGCCCGATCCTGCTTAGGGATCCTTTGGCCAAGCAGGGGTGTCAGAAATCTGCAGGTCAGAGCTGAGCACGACACCAAGCAGCACGGCTTAGCATCACCCCACAGCCCCGTCAGCACGCCCGGTGCTCGGGCTAATGCCTGGGGACAGCTCTGTGCTGGGTGGGCTGCGTCTGGAGGAGCTCTCACATGGCACCACAGAGCTGCATGGTGGCCTCCTGCTTGAGATGAGCAGATTGTGGTCGAGCCTGGCTGGCAAAGGTCTTCCTTGGGTGTAAATCAGTCAGGGGAGAGTATAAGAATATAGTTGTCAACCTCCTAATGTCGCTGGGGCTGCCTGCTGAAATCGGGTGCATTCTGGTCCGATCAACAGATGTCCCTCCCCTAGGGATGACGAAGGGCAGGACACATTACAGACAGACTACTAGGAAAAAACACCCAGAAAACGTGCCTGTGCTGAAGGGAAACTGCAGCAAATTGGCTTCATGGTACCCTGGAAAGAGATGCATGTTACCCAGAGCTGCCATTAATGCTGCTTTCCTTTGCCACCCCTACCAAGGTAGAACCACCCCTGAACCAGCATCCAGGAGACAGACAGGGAGATGACTTATTGACATAGAGCTGTCCACCAGTCTGCTGCACAGCGCTGAGGAAGTCAGTGCATGGCAAATATTGCGAGTAATTACATTTGGCAGTGCAAGGTAATCAAGGAAACCGACCTGGTTATAATCAGCCTCAGCAAGCACAGAGTTCAGCTTCTGAAGGAGTACTCTGCAGGTCAGAAGGAACTGGCTCATCAAGCAAGATCTTCCATGTCTCAGGTAGCCACTGAAACAGCATTACTATTGCTTTTAAAAAGTAAAAAAAATCATTGCACAGCATTAATGCGAGAGAAAGGCAGTTAAAGAACCAGACACTGCATTTCCTGAGAAGGCTGCTTAGCAGCTAATCTCTACAGCGGCTGATCCCTCCTTAGATCACTGCTCCTTGTGGCATTTTCCCTTCACTCTGAATAAGCTTCCAAGTCCTGGATTCCCCTTCCCATGGTGTAGAAGACATAAGGGAAGAGGTGTTACGCACTCATGTCCTGAGCTCCTGGGTCAGCTCCAAGTGTAGTCTCCCCTCGATCCTGGCCTGTTACCCCAAGCGCTGACCTCTGAAGATACAGTGGTCATGTCTCTAGGTCATCCTCGCAGCAGCCCCCCACAGCCCAGTGTTCACCCCTGGTTCAGGTCAACGCTGGACCAGTGAAGTGACACACACAAGAAACCCCAAGCAGCCAGCTCCAGGGATCATGCCAAGACTCATCAGGGAGGGACCTGCCTCTACAAAGAGTCTGGAATTAAACAAGGGGCAGTGGAGGAGGTTGAACAAGACAAAAAGACAAATGGCTCAGCGTGAACACGCTGGTAAGAGCGTAGACTGTTGTTAGGAGCTTTCAGGCATGCTGCAAAAGTAGGAGAACCTGGAGAAATGGGCTTAAAACCAGCAGTTTTGTGGGTGATAAAGGAGTGTGTTGGTATTGCATCCATCCCGCTCTCCACTCCCTGCTGTGCACAGGGAAGGGTGGGTCATGGCAACTCCCCAGGCAATAGCATGCTGACACATGGTGTTACTCTCAACAGAATTGCTCTCGCTTGGCCTCAAGTAGGCAGGAGAACAGCGCAAAACATCACTTACTTTCTCCATTGAGATCAAACAAATCCTCTGGCTGTTGCTGTTTGTCTCACCAAAGAAAATCCCCATTGTCCGGCACAGACAGAGCCTGAGAAAAGTTCTTTAACTTGCCTAAAAATGAATTTACAGGAGCAAAAGTTGCTGCAAGGTAAAAGCCTTCTGACCCAGAACACTCTTGTGATCAAAAGCAGCCTCCATTCTCTGGGAAAACTAGTTTGGGATGTTTACATGGACTGCACCATTAACACCCTCCAAGAGATGGTCCTTCTGCACCGTCCCTCTCACAAGCTAGTGGAAGACCTCAGGAGGGGCAACAGAGCCTCTTACAGAGGTGGAAGGCCATACATCCATCACAGGGATGGAGAACTCCTGACCTGTCAGCCTCACCTCTGTGCCAGGGAGATCTGCTCCATCTGCCATGGAGCAGATCCTCCTCTGAAGCTGTGCTAAGGCACATGGGAAACAGAAAGGTGATTCAAGACAGACAAGGCTTCACCAAGGGCAAGTCCTGCCTGACCAACCTAGTGGCCTTCTGTGATGGAGTGATTGCATTAGTGGACAAGGGAAGAGCTATGGATGTCTTCTATCTGGACTTCTGTAAGGCCTTTGACAAGGTCCCCCACAACATCCTTCTTCCAAATTGGAGAGAGATGGATTTGGTGAGTGGACTGTTGGGTGGATGAGGAATTGGTTGGATGGTCACATCCAGAGAGTGGTCAATGATTCAAGGTCCAGATGGAGACAGGTGATGAACAGTGTCCCTCAGGGGTCCGTACTGGGACCAGTACTCTTTAATATCTTCATCAATGACATAAACAGTGGGATCGAGTGCACCCTCAGCAAGTTTGCAGATGACACCAAGCTGAGCGGTGTGGTTGACACACCTAAGGGACAGGATGCCATCCAGAGGGATCTGAACAAGCTCAAGGAATGGGCCTGTGTGAACCTCATGAGGTTCAACAAGGCCAAGTGCAGGGTCCTGCACCTGCGTTGTGGCAACCCCCAATATCAGTACAGGCTGGGGGATGAAGAGATGGAGGGCAGCCCTGCCAAGAAGGACTTGGCAGTCCTGGTGGATGAAAAGCTGGCCATGAGCTGGCAATGTGTGCTCACAGTACAGAAGGCCAACCGTACCCTGGGCTGCACCCAAAGCAGCGTGGCCAGGAGGGCGAGGGAGGGGATTCTGCCCCTCTGCTCCGCTCTGGTGAGACCCTCTGCAGCTTAAAGCTTTAAACCACTTCCACTCAGGTCAGTAACGGGGAGAGGGTTGGATCTGGCTAGGTTGGAATGCCACAAACTACTGCTGCATCTTTTTATTGAAAAAATCTGGAGAACATTCCTATAAACGGGGAAGAAAGTCCCACCAGGCAAACCCTGTCTTCTTAGACCCCCTTTTTCTCCACGGTACATGGAAAAATATGTAAGCAAAGACTCAGGTTATGATCTCACAGGCCAGCATCTGTGTCCTGTACAGAATAAAGGTACTATGGATGTGTAAGTGTGCAAACGAGACCAGACCGTCAGCCTGCAGGCGAAGCTGCAGGGGATTAGCACACCCACGTTTTGGGGTACTGTTGGGAAAAGAGCACACCGACGCCAGGCCACTGCTGCGTGCGAGCACCGAGCATCTTCCCCTACGCAGTCATCCCCTACGGCAGCCGCTGGCCACACATAGTCCTGGCACAGCCCAAGAGCCAGGAAGGTGCACACTGCAGATCTTACACTTTCTGCCTTCAAACCGATTACTGCCTTCCCCACTCAGCCTGTTCTGTGGTTACTCACACTTCAGCTCTTCCATCCCATTACTGCATTAAATCTTTAAATCTGATTACTTTGTTTGGAGTTAAATTTAAACCTGATTAGCTGCATAAACAATGATTTTTACCAGTCCTAGCCCAAACACAGGAGGATGAAAGCCCCGTGGGGCAATTCTGCTTTCTGCAGTGAGTGTATTGACCATCCTTTTGTCTTGTCCTATAACCATCTGTGTGCTGTAGTCTGGCATAGTCATAAACAGGCTTGACAGCTAGCCAACATCTTGACTTTGCTTTGACATTTAATTGGCTAGAAATGCAAATTGTATTGCACTCTTCGGCTCTGAGCAGGACTCACTGAGGCACTAAGGTAAGGGAATACACCCCATTGCTCTGATCGACTGGCGTTCAGTGCACCCACTGGGGCTGGCGGGAGAACAGCAGCGACTCATCAGTGTCACCACTCATGACCACAAAGTCCCACCCCAAAGGGCAGCTCAATGAAACTGCCTTCCTACTGAACGTGGTCCTGATACGGCATCCAGGAGGCCGGGAGTCCAAGCCATGCTCTACCACAGGTGACCAGTGTGATGCTGGGCAAGTCCACTTCTCCCATCTCCTGCTGGTGTAGATCAGAAAGCTCTGGGGCAGTTGGGTAGGTGGGAACCCAGTCTAAGGAGGCCTCATGTGCTTCATACAAAGGTAAAAGCACAGCTTTCAAACAAGAAGAGCATGCAGACTGACACCAAATAGGTCACACAGCCTTAGCATCCCCGCGGCTCTGCGTGTTATCAGTCCTGTTGGCTGGTATCTCACCAGCCATATCAACAAAGCCCACGATGCTTCATGGCTTTCAGAGATCCCAGCCCAGTGCCTCAGCAGCAGCTTCTCATTTCACAGCCTTTTGCCTCTTTGGCTGCTGACCAAAACTGGGATTTTACAGAACATCAGCAAGCACTCGTGGACTTAGCTGAAGGGAGGTTTTCAAAGGCACAGATGGGAGATGGCATCTCATTCCCCTTGGCTATCAACACAGAGGCCTTCCCTTCGACGAGAGGAAGCACGTATATTCCCCCAGCACCTCCACAAAGCGGGGCTGCATCATAGCCTCGCAGAGAGCCCATCTGCTGGCATCTCCTACTGAATCCTTGACGCTGCAGCTTCTGAGGATGGGCTGGTGTGCTCAAAAGCTTGTCTGCCTTCCCCAACTAAATTAGCGTAGTAAAAAGTATCTCCTCTCCCACTCAAATCTTACCTTGGGCACATCTAAAGTCCCACTCAATTACAAGACTATCGCTCTTCTGCGTATGTTCCTTCTGGCTATTTGCTCTTAACCATTTGCCCCTGCAGAAAGCAGCCTGGCATGTGCTGAAGTGAAACAGCATCGGCACTAAAGGACTACAGCCCACAGCTGGTCCTTTCCATCACTGTCTCAAATCCAGACGTTCTCAGCCTTAGGCCATCTTTCCCAATTTGATACTCCCTAATGGGATACGGCTAATACCTGCTCTGGGAGAAGGGTGTGTTTCACTGCATTTCCGCTGCTACAACTTAAGCGCTAAACTTTTTGCTGCATTCATGGAAACGCAAAGCCTGCAACTGCCTGCTATAGGCTTGAAGACCATCACAATCCCCCTCTCCAACCTCCTCTTCTCTCCATGCATGCCCAGCTCATTCGTTCTTTCCCCTGCAGTCGCTCCGGCCACCCTCCCTGCATGCTGTGACCACGGTTTGCAGCTGCCTCGATGCCTGGGTGCCCCACACCGTCACAGTCCTCCAGCTGAGGCTGCGCCGGCATGACTTTCCCCTACACGCAGGATAGCTCAGAGCCCCTTCTGGAGTGTTTCTTGTGCTCTCCTCTGAGGTCTTCAGTCATCTGCGCTGTGTATGGGACTTGACCAAATAATCACTGGGCATTATCATCTCTTTGGGTAAATACCCCACTACCTACCTAACCTCGGAGTGCAGAGCAAACCCTTACCTCTCTGCTTTCTCTGTCAGAAGTAAATATAAAATTTAAATTATAAATATAAAATATTCTACTTTTAGGACAGCATGGATTCTTTGTTCGGTTTTTTTCCTAAATGTTGCTCTTGGCTAGTGCTTTAAAGCTCATGTTTAACGGTGAGTGCCTGATGAGCATGAAAGCGAAACATTCACTCTCCTGAGATGTTCTGTGTAACAAGGATGCCCAGAGCCATCAGTGAAACACGCTTGGGGGACCTGAGCATCCACAGCAGCTGTTCTGCGCTCTCCCTCACATCTCTAGGAAACAGCAGCAAGCTCCAGCTCCGCCACAAACCCCCGTGCGATGGCTGACACCCGACACAGCCGTGCCCTGTCATATGTTGAAGGGAGCTAGAGTGGACATCACCTTAACACACTCGGCTGCACGATCTGAGCGCTCAGAGCCGTCCTGCCGTCACGCCGGAGCCCCTGTGCCGCAGGGCAGCTCTCCTGGGGGCACACAGAGGGCACAGCCAAACAGCCCATCTGACTTGCCCAGGCCGTCTGTGCCAGCCAGCCCACTCAGCAGAGATGGTACCAGCGCTGGAAAACCTCTGCTTTGCTAGCAGGACTGGCAGACAAAACTTCACTAGCAGCAGAACATCAGCAAATTAGTAATAATTTTATGCTTTCTGCTTTTAATAAGATCACTGGTATCACACAGCAGCAGCAGCAGGAGGAGGGGGGAGACGAAATCAAGATGTGCATGGATGGACCGGCCTTTCTGCTTCATTCCCTCCCTCTCCAACAGGATGGGACACTGCTCTCTGGAGAGCACCACTTCGGATGTTTGCTTCCTGCAGACTCCAGCCAGCCCAGGCGAGAGACAAGGAGCTCTCGGCAGTGCCGAAGCACTGCTCGTGCCTGGGAAGTTGCAGGGACTGTAGGTTGGGCAGCACTTCTTCTGGTGTCTCTTTAGAGGCCAGAGGGACTTGCCCCAGGTTGAGCTTACTACAGAAACTGTCTCCTCCACTTATTGCTGCTGCTTCTGGGCAGAAGGCTGGACTTGAGCTCTCTGAGGTCCCTTCTAATCTGAAGCTTTCTATGACCAAAGCTGCATTACTAAAAAAAAAGAGCTTTTGCCTGCCGCGAACACCTCTGCCTGAGCAGAGATGCTCCCACCTAGTTGCGCGCTGGGGTTTCGGCGTGGGGACAAAGCAGCTCCAGGCTCTTCAGCAGAGCAAGGCCACTGCCAAACCCCTTGGGCTTCATGTAGTCCTACCTCTAGGTATGCGATTTCTCCGAGAGCAGCTCCCCTTTCCCCTCTGGGCAGAGGAGAGGCTCTGCAGGCACGCACTGAGCTCCTGCTCATAGACCAGACTGATGCCACTGCTGTGCACAGGGGAGGGCTCTTTCTGCTCTCCAAGGAGAACACCAAGTGCAGGTGCAACAGAGATCAAAGGGCAGGTCCAAGGACCAAGATTTCGTATTTCCTTCGCAGCACCACTTTAGAAATACCTCCCATCACCATGGATACTGGAGCACTGGGAATGCAACACTCTCCACAGCAGCGGTAGAGACACTCAGGTGGCTGCTGCCGGGAAAGCACTTAGGGCAGAGCGAGGCAGCTCAGATCTCACCTCAAGTGCAGAAAAAACACGGTAAATCCAGCCTTTCCCCTCTGTAAACTCCCTCCTCCAGGCACTGGAGTCTGAGCCCCTACATTTGGACCCAAGTTTCCCAAGTTGGAAAGGGCTGGATTTGGGATTACTCCCAAAATGTGACAGCAACCAGACTGCATTCGGTGCTGTAGATACCAAAAAACCTCAGTCTGGATCAGGGAGACTTCAAAACAAGGAGGGAACAGGACTTACGGGGAAGGGCAGAGACAGGAAAGCATCTCATTCCCAGACCAAGAATAACCAAAAGTCCTACTTCAGACAGAGAGCAGACTGCGTGCACGCTAGATGCTCTATCCCCTTACCGGCTGTGCACAGGGGGCATTTCGCAGGCCCCTTGTCTTCCTCTGGCTGGGTGCCGGAGATGGCCTCGGCAGTTCTGCAACCCCCAAGCTCCCTCGTAGGCGTTTGCTCCCGGCAGTGAGGCCAGACCGGTCGGCATTTCTCCAGTAAGCTCAGGACGTGCTCCGGTGGCTGCCGCACTTTGCTGCAGACTCCATCAAAACAAGCCCTCGGGACACGCCATGCTTTTTTACCTCTGGGGACGCTGAGCGGAACGCAGCCCTGGCACCAAGGCACACGCCTCACCCCGAGGTCCCCAGGCCTCGCCGGCTGCACGGAGGATGCCACGGCAAAACCGAGGGAGCAACTCCGTGGGCGTCCCGTTTGCCCAGGAGCACCAAAAGGCTACCGAGAGGGGGAAGACCCAGATCTCTGGTCTCTTCGCTCGCCGGCTTGCGGGCCTATAATCCCTTTTGGAAGCAGGGCAACGTGGCACAGTGCAAGGCAGGAAGGAACAAGCGGCCAGTGGAAGTGGTTTGATACCAGGTCCTTCAGGAAAGAGCCTACCAAAGCCAGCAAGGTGCCCAGAGCGAAGGCGCAGGGCAGTGCAGGAAGGTGTGAATTCAGCAAGTGCAAAGATTTAAAACCTCTGAGGATTTCACCTTCCAGCTCTCCTAATGCAATCCAGGAATGAGCTCTTTGGAAACTCTGCTTCCTCGAGCTCAGAAGACATGTTTGAAGTGGCCTCTTGAGAGCCCACATTACAATTTTCACAGAAAATAAACCGCAGAGAGAGGCAGAGAGTGACAAAAGCACTTGAAGGCAGTTTGAGATGAGGAAGGCTGTAAGCAGGGGTAGATGAGAGTTGTTATTGGGAAAGGCTAACCAAATGAGCTGAATGGATCCCGAGGAGATCGTAGACCATTAATAAAAAAGGAGGAAGAATAAATCAGTAATTCTGGAAGAGCTGAGATAATGAGTGCCCTTAAAAAAATTATTCTTTAATAGGAAAGGATGTATGGCTAATTAGGAAGTAATGAAGAACTTGTCAGTGTATCTACAGACAGCGAGGAGGCTCCATACCCAGAACTGAAGGATACCCAAATCACTGGAGCTGAGCAATATATCTTAGTGTCATGAGGAAAGCAGTTAATGGACCCACTGAATCATTCATGATTATTTATGAAGCGTAGAATCCAGGATATACCAAGGGATGGGAGGGGGGAGGGAAAAAAAAAAAAAAATTTAAAAAAAAAAAAAAAAAAAATCACATTTTCTTCAGTAATGGTTTGGGTTTTTTTAAGAGGAAGGAAAGAAGTGCTCCCAAGACCTTAAAGAAAAACTAGCCTAAGGAGAAAAGGAGCCGCAAATACAGTAAAAACCTCTAAAAGTCTCTAGAGAACAATATCCCATCTCAGCATGGGGAGGATATACCTGGACGTTGGACTCTCACATCTGCTTGCCACCAGCAAGGCCAGGGCTCACTCCGCAGTGAGCCCAAGCCTCACCAACATGGTCCCTGCCGCTTTGGAGGGCCTCAAGAAACTTGGCTTCTGCAAGGACTTCAGATGTGTGGTTGGGGTCTGAGCACAGCCACGTGGATGGAAAGCCAAGCCAGGGAGCCCACCTTGGGGCGCAGCAATCAAAAGCAACAAAATCACATCATGTGAAGGAGAAGTATCCCTGGACTGGGAAATGAGGGCTTGCCAGCACCTCTAAGAGTAGGAATCCAAACAGCTCTGAGAGATCTTCCTGGCCATAAACATACACAGGAAATAAATGTGAGCTCCAGCCAGGAAGAACATCGGAAGATTCCCCAAGCAATCACTTCCAACCAGTGTGAAATGAAAAAGGATGCTTGGGAAATAACAAAATGAGAAAAAAACCTGCAGCGTGCAAGAGATGTCTGTGCCTTCGCAGCACGGATCCAGCTCCCCTGTGCAAGGACAGGTACCTCTCAGCTGGGCTGAGAAGGGGCACCGGCCATCAGAGAAACTGGGAGAGAAGGAGCCCAGCGGAGGCAGAAGGGAGGAGTGGGGGAAGCTGGGGAGGGCAGGAGATACAGGGCCAGCAAGAGAGGGAGGCGAATCCTCGGGCAGGACTAGCAAACGTAATGCATCTCAGTCTAAAGTCCTGCACGAGACCCTGGCTATGGGCTCACCATGCTCAGGGTTTCCTCCAGCTGATGATGACACCTTTAAAAAGCCATATACACCCAAAATTACTTCTGTGCTGGCTCTGCCCAATTGGGAGAGGGAACAGAAGTCAGTTCTCCTTTATCTCAAGCAGTGGCTGTGACCACCTCGCAGGAGTCTCTGCTTCCTCATTCTCCCATTAAAGACATGAACAGAATCACAGAATCATAAAGGTTGGAAAAGACCTTTAAGATCATCAAGTCCAACCATCAACCCAACACCACCATGCCCACTAAACCATGTCCTGAAGTGCCACACGTTTTTTGAACACCTCCAGAGATGGTGACTCCACCACCTCCCTGGGCAGCCTGTGCCAATGCTTGACCACTCTCTCAGTAAAGAAATTTTTCCTAATATCCAGCCTAAATCTCCCCTGGTGCAACTTGAGGCCATCTCCTCTCGTTCTCATCACTTGAGAGAAGAGACCAACCCCCACCTCACCACAACCCCCTTTCAGGTAATTGTAGAGAGTGAACAGGTCTAATATGGGATGAGAAATCTTTTAAACCCTTATAAACAAACATAGGAATGAGGTACCCAACACCCTGAGAAGCCCAAAGACCAGATGAGAAGTAGCAGAGAAAGGAGGAGTGGGGCCTCAGCGTAAGAGCTGCCTCTCTCCGCCACCCATTTCATGGGAAAGGAGCTTCCAGGAGGCCAGGGAAGTTAACGCTGGAGATGCAGAAGGCACCGAGAAGATCAAGCAGCTCGTGACAGTGAAAGGACCATCTGGGGTGCCACAGAAGTGATGGTGATCTCTCTTTGGGATATGACAGCCAAAAGAAGCCACAAGATCCAAGGCAAGGGCTAATTCCAAACTGGCATCGAAGTCAGGGGCAGGGCAGGAGGGATGTGGTATGGAAGATACCGGGACATCTCCAAACTGAGCCTCTCGGGGTCACTGGACAGCAGGCTACCTCTCCCACTTGAGAGCTGACCTGCACCGCTGTGTACCTCAAGGTAAACCAGCAGAGAAGACATGGGATGCACAGCTGCTCCTAGCAAGTAACAACCATCGTAATAAAAGAAGCCCATCCCCTTGGTCTCTGACTTGCTGCTGTTGCTAGCTACGATAATGAGACAATCCAATGGGAACATGCAATTTTTAACTCGAGAGCTACCAGGGTAAAGGAAAATATTGGAGAAACTCTATGGGAGCAGCAGGCTGTATCTGAAATCTCAGACAAGGCTGTGCAGTATCGATCTTTACACACAAAAGTCCTTTTATACCACAAAAGTACAAACACTGTTGAAAGTGATGAATTTGATCTCTTTTGCAGAAAATCTTTCCTCCTTTTTTTTTTTTTAAAAAAGGAGTCTCCGGAGACATTGTGCAATCTGTATTTGACAGGCAGTGGGCGACCCCTCTCATTTTGCAGAGTCAGCAAAAGCCCCACTCTTTCCACTTAGGTGAAGAGTTTGTTTTTAAGTCACTGGTTTAACTCAGGGGGAGATGAAGTCTCTTGCGAGATGCCTGCTGAGGGTTTGAAATGCTTGGGGAGATAGCTGCTTTAGTAATATTTATAAGCTCAGCTTCAAACCCAGCACTAAGCTGGCCAGCTCGCTGTAGCGGTACGCAGTGTCTCGGGAGCTCCGTATTCCCATTTCCAGCTCTGCCGCGACGCCAACAAACGTTAAAGAGAAGGGGAAGAGGCTCTCCTGGGTGCAGAAGGCAAACACACCACGATGTGCTGGCAGCGGCTGGAAGCAGCTTGTTAAAACGCTCTTGGGTCTCCCGGCCGCTGGGCTACGTGGATGAGCAGCAGCAGAAGCCAATCTCAGATGAGTTTCATTCCTCCTGCTGCTTAATTCTGGTCTGGTGCAGCAAGGACCTCATCGGTAAGCAAAAAGTACCTGCTCAGGAGAAGGGGCATCTGAGCAGCAGCCCAGACACGTAGCAGAGGGGCCTCACATAGCCCGGCAGCGTCCGGAGGTGCTCTGACAGGTATTGATTTCACTAGGTACCTTAACGTGGTGCAGAAGAGAAGGGTGCAGGGACTCCCATGGGTGTCTGAGCTGGGATGTCCACCCTACAGAGCCGGAAGAACAACAGACCTACGCCAGCGGGATTAGCCCAGTGCTCTGTCTGAGCTCATTAGCCCCGGCTCTTAACTAGCTCCTATGCACTTGGCTTGGGTTGCCTTGCCATGACCCCTTGGTTTCACAATCCATGTGCACAGGACGAGCCTGGGTTTGTCCCATGGCCGCCCCATCCTTGCCGACCTGTCTGCACCACCCACCTGCGGGCAGAAAGCTGCGCGGGGCGGCACGCGTGCCTTCACCTCTGGCACCGCCGGCTCCACAGCACTACTACTGCGAAGGGGCTGCAGTTGCTCCTCTCGACACCTCGGAAGGAGTAAAGGACAAAGGCTCCGAACACAAGCGCTGCAGAAACCCAGGGTTTCTAATATAACCCTAAAATGTTAAATTTGGGCTTTTTTCAGTGGCACATTGCAAGGCGAGGGGATAAGCTACAGGAGTGCCGGGGCCTATTCCTTTGAGTTGTGGCTTTGATCCTTGAAGATTTTGATGTACTTAAATACGTTTCTATTTAAACTTACCGCCCATTTTGAATACAGAAGGGAAAACCAACTCATCAGCAAAGGCTGCCCAGGCCTGTCCTTCCCTTCCTTCTCTCAAGCACAGGGAAGGGGCTTGCAGGGCTCCAAGCAAAGCAGCAGCAAAACACGCTCACTGCAAATGCAGCAGTACCGGGAGCAAACAGCACGGTGGGCTCCGAGCCACCACGGGCACTTCCACTCTGGGAAGCCACCGAGGAGGCAGCCGTGTGCCACAGGACGAGCCCTTAACAGGGGCCATGCGTTCCGTGCTGCCAGGTGTAACAGCCCCGCAATAACATCTCATTTTCGGAAGGCAAGTAAACCAGTGCGACTTGAGGGCTTGCTTAGGCGTGCCCGTGTAAAGCCCCGCTCAGAGGGGCACAGGAGCAGGTCCTCCCACCCCTTCGGGGACACCGCATCCGCACGCTCGCCGCACGGACCCCGTCTCCCCCGGGCACGGGAGGGCCCTGGAAAGGCCACTGGAAACCAGCCACCCGTGGGTGTGCTGGGGGAGCACACGGAGGGCTATGCAGAGCCGGGGCCAAAATGCTTCTCAGTGGAACAAGAGACCCTCCTCCCCACCGTCCACGCTTCCTCTACGGGGCACATTCGCCTCCTGTCATCTCCATATCCCTTGTCTAGGGCCAGGGATGTTACTGGTATTTAATTACAGACTATATCATCTGCTACTCTGAATAAGTACATGAAAAATAATCATCTGTGTACCAACTGCCTCAGAATAAATATCGATGCTTTATTGCAGAGCTGTGCAGCCACTGAGGCTACCTGCTTTTAAAATATTCTCAGTAACAAAGAGGTAGATTAATGTTATTTATGCACATGCGAAATTGTGCATGCAGTAAGTTGTTACACAAACCGTTATATAAATTACCTACCAATTGCATATAAATTTTCAGAGTCAAATTCCACCAACCTCACGCTGAAGGAGTAAATCACTTCGAGTTACCACGGTTATTCCTGGCGGCAGGAAGGAGGCAGAATTTGGCCTTAAATTACACACTCAACACGCATTTGTGATATTACTTGTGTTCAGAGACCTCTTGGCTCCTTCAGACTGTAACTGCAAATCAACTTGGAGACCCCAAACCAAGTAAACTGTCTATTTAAACAAAATGACTGCAATATAATAAATATTGATTTTGTAAACATTTTGCTGAGGTTAAAAGCTTTTCACAGAGATGGTCATTAGGCACATAACTCTGCTCCGGATCCCTGGTAAGCACATTTATTAAGAGGTCATATATTACAGTGGAATCTCAGGCAGTCTAAATCAGCACAGCTCTCGCCAGGTGATGAGGTTGGTCCTCTAAGCTTCATTACATTCAATTTAAATCAAATGTATTTTGGGGGCACGAACAATTAAAGTGGATGTTTTCCTGGGTTCAGGAACCCTGCTGTGATGTAAACTCTTCTGGAATGGCTTAACACCTGGCGGCTGCATAAATACAAACTCTACTTGCATGTTTTCGTTTTAAACTACATTCATTTTACTGTTTGTAAAAGGTGATGAAAAACACATTCACTAGAAGGGAACTGTTCCATGACCTACCTGAAGACAACTGTGAAGTAATCACACTGTCTGGTACCCTTCAGAAAGCCTTGGTGATCCCTGCTGGATCACTTGGTGGATCCCACTCTGCATGCTGGGCAAGGAAAAACTCCAGTATCCCACCCTTCCAATTCCAGCCTCCTGAATAAATATGAGCTCAACTCGCTCATTTTCTGTCTAGCAGCCTTCCTCTCATTTCCTCATCCCCCTCTGTGCAGTAGGGGATCACCACCGATTCAATGATAAAACCCCAAGGAGCCCTTGCAGGACTGGGGGATGACGAAGCCCTCAGATGTGTGCTAGCCACGCAGCCTTTATCGGGTGCTGGGGAGGACCGCTGCGGGTGGTTCGGATCACACGCTGAGTGCCACCCAGGGGCCGTATGCTGGAGCTGGGCAACCACAAAAACCCTCCAGTTTTGCGAGAGTATGTAGGTCAATCACTGGGTTTCTGTCAACTCTCATCACATGCGCAGAATGGAGATGGGACAAATCACTGCGGTCAATGGTATTCGATGGCACGATCTACACAAGGCCTTAACCATATCTTAAGACCATCAAGTTCTGCACATGTTGCCATTCCAGACCCATCTGGCATCAAATTGCTCAACTGTTGTAGAATCACAGAAGGGTTTGGGTTGGAAGGGACCTTTCAAGGACATCTCGTCCAAGCCCCTGCCATGAGCAGGGACATCTTCAACTAGACCAGGTTGCTCAGAGCCCCGTCCAACCTGACCTGGGATGGTTCCAGGGATGGGGCATCTACCACCTCTCTGGGCAACCTGGGCCAGGGTTTCATCACCCTTATTGTGAAAAATTTTTTCCTCATATGTAGTCTAAATCTACCCTCTTTTAGTTTACAATCATTACCCTTTGTCCTATTCCAACAGGCCCTGCTAAATGTCTGTCTCTCGCCCCCAGATCTCTCTGGGGCCACAGGCTGGTTTGTAAAACCCCAGGCTCTTGGACCTGACATGACTCATGACAACTGTACAATTCACAGCTTTATTGAAGCCAGATCTGTGGCATATGGCAGGAAGGGCTTTTATCCTACCATACACAGCCTGCTGCAGTCGTGACATATATTATTCCCCCAACTTCCCTTTTGATGCATGACAAGACGAACCAAGATGCCAAACGCTGAGTGCATGTGCTCCTGCAGAATGATGAACTGTGCTAATTGCCACAAACGACCTTGCGCAGTGTCATCCTCCTGACATTGCCTCCGCTGAGTTGCAAATGATCCCAGGAACTGAAACAGCCCCATAAAAGTGTCCCGCTTTTCCCACTCAGCAGAAGAAACGCCATGTAGGCGCAGGAGGTATTCCCCCAGGTCACACTCATGCTTGAAGCGGGCTGTGTGTTCCCCTCGTTTCTAGAGGAGTCACAGGGAAAGGATCATGCTCAGGGAGGAAGACGCTTAAGTCTGTGAATCTATGTAGATTTACTCCAGCTGAGAAATAGTGCAGGAGCCTGGGGAGAGAGCACCTGCCCATAAACCTGACCTCACCACTTCACTTCTAGTGCTTTCCAAGATCCTGAGCACAGCCAGACTTGGCTTCCCAACGGTGCCCACCCTCAGGTGAAGTACCAGCACCCAGACAGCTACAAAACCCTGGAAATCAAACCTGTGAGGCACGAGCTCAAAGCCAGCTAAAGCGCTATGTGAACAGCTCCACCAGCTTTGACATTTTCCCCCATGACAACCTACTCATCCAAGTCTCAGGATACCACTGAGAAGACGTGGTTTGCTTGTTCCTCCTCCTGCTGCATCGCACTGTGATCTCGCTCGCTATGCATTAAGAACTGCACTGTAATTGAACAAAATATCTTTTGTCCAAGCAGATATGGGGTTGTTTGAAACCGAAATCCACCTGCACTGGTTCTCCAGCATCCTGGAGCCAACTGAATCGCTTGAATCATAAAATGGCTCTAGTTCAATCACAAAGAGGGTTCAAATGAGTTTTCAGTCTCGCCAGGTGAGCTCCTTACACTCCCTCCATTGCTCAGGAGACATAGTTCTCCTGAGAGCAGTTAGGAAAGGAGTCAAACTTAGCTCTGCTAAAAAATAGCATGCCACTGTCCTCGACTCCTCTCCAGCTGCTGAAGCGCTGCAGCTGCAAGGGGGGGAAGAAGAAAGCAGCCAGAGCACGGGGTGGGATCCCACCTCCTCTCACCTTTCTCCCCTGTAACAGACGCCTTCCTCCAGGCATCACACGACGAGGCACGCCGAGCCGCGGAGCAGCGTGGTGGCCTTGCTCCGGCACCTACCTACGGCTCACAGCTCATCCAGGGGTCACACGTCAGGCCAGTCGGCCACATCTGGCACATCTGCCGAAGGCAAATACCTGGGGTACAGCAACGCGAGCCAGAAACCCGCTGCAACAGGCAGCTGGTCAGCTTGCAACTTGGCAGGGTCAGCCCAGCGGAGATGCGGGCAAGTCACCTGCCAGCCGGGAACGGAGGAAGGAGCCTCCTCGGAGCTGCCTGCAGCGTGCCCTGCACCATCTGACAGCCTGGCACTGCGGTAGGAAATCAA
This sequence comes from Phaethon lepturus, assembly GCF_000687285.1. Lineage (NCBI taxonomy): Eukaryota > Metazoa > Chordata > Aves > Phaethontiformes > Phaethontidae > Phaethon > Phaethon lepturus. The sequence continues at coordinate 9,203 of NW_010526078.1, read as the reverse complement.
TAGAGCGCCTAACCATTGCCCAAGTCACAGCTGGATCGACTGATCGGTCATCTGGTTCATAGCTCCAGAAGCACAGCACGATACACACAGTCAATACGATCAAATAACCTTCTTGCCCCTCGGTCTGGGCTGTCATCTGTCATTAGCAGAGCAGAGGGGAAGGTGCAGCGCTCAGCTCTCCTCCATCCTGCTGAGCAGCCAGAAGGCAAAATTTAAAATGACACAAACCATAACTCTTCGTGGGTATAGGTTTTTTTTTTTTGTTTGGTTGGGTTTTTTTGGCCAATATAAAATTTTAACTGCTGTGCCCTGGGGAAAGTAAGAAATAATTGCATAGGAGAGAAACTGGGTCTACACACTTGATTCACCGTGCTGCAGGCTGATGGTGGCACAGACCTAAGCAAACGTCCTATCAGGTCCTCATTTCCAGGGAATTAAATGTCAGGATGGAAAAAGCGTTGCTGTGGGATGGATAGAGGACAAACTTGGCCACGCCTGAGCTGCAGAGCTGGCTGGGTTTTATGCAACAGCATGACTTGAACCACCGCTGCTGCTCCTCCTAGAAAAGATCCTCACAAAGAGCCGGCTGTTGATTAAAAATGGCATAAGAAAGAGGCAGTCGTCTAAACTACAAAGGAGCACCAATAAAATAGACGTCGGGACAATCAGAGGCATTTTGACTGCTTCCTCAGACAGCAAGACTAAGACTCTACCGGCTTTGCCATGAAAGTCGAAGCTTGTTTTACACTTCTGTCTTGTATCCTGCCAAAGAAAGAACGCTGCGTTCCCCGGGAACAGTGGCATCTGTCACCGAGCCAAGGGACAACGCCAGCTCTCACCCAGCACGCAGTTAATCCGACGCTGTTTGCACATCAAGGGCTCTCACCAGTCTACCATTTCAGACACCCCAACTCAAGAAAGCATTTAAGTCATGCCCTTAAATCTCTGTGACATCAATTTAAGGCTGAGCATGCATGGAAGTGCTTTCCCAGGGAGGGAGGCTGATGCTCTCATCATGTGCCCTTGATGGGATTTCACCCAGCCCTGACAGCTACAATGCCCTCTGTGCTGTTGGAAGTTCTCAGGACATCTCCACACGTAGCAAAAGGTGCTTTGTTATGAATCTGTATGACACCATGATCAGGTTGCTGGGCTGGAGGAAGGGAGCTGCGCTAAAGACACGTTTCTAAGAGGCAGCTTTGGGCAGTCCGAGGTAGGGGAAAGGACAGACACTAAGCAATTATTTGCCCCGGAGCAGAAGGCAAATCCTCAGCAGGGAGAGCTGACCTCCGGTCACAGCCACGAGCCCACACCTTCTTTTTCCAGCATCCTCAAGGAAATGGTGCCACAGTTCCCTTCCTCGCTGCGATATAAACAGATGGAGCCGCACTTGCCACCATCTTCCCACTCCTCCCCTGCTGTGGGCTGAATTTCGGGTGCTTTGGGTAACACAGCCCAGCCCTGCCAGGAAGGGGAGCAAGGGAACAGTGGCTCTGACCCCAAAGCAGTATGTCTGTGTCTCAAAATCAGTAAACACACCTTGTAAGAAGTGATCCATTTTGAAGCTTGACACAACCCCCCCATCTCCCACCTTTACCTGCTCCAATGGAGAGACCACAGTATAACATCAGAGAAACCTCTTTCCAAAAGGATGCTTTCCTACAACTCCCTGGAGTCAAAACCAGACCTCTGAGTTCGCCTCCACAGATAGAAAGGTCCTTCCCAAGCAGAAAGCCCACCGGCACAGCCAAGCCCCCAGCTAGCAAAGGGACAGAGACCCTGGGCAGTCAGTGCACCGAGTGCTGGGCCAGCAGGGCACGTCTCTCCATTGCCATTCCTTCTCTGCTGATGCCTGCGAAGGTCAAGAGGTAAAGAGCAGGGAGAAGGAAAGCGGTGAAGTTAGAAGAATCAGTGAATTAATGGCTCTTGAATCAGGGGGCATTGGTTATCTGGGAGGTCAGAGGGATTTTGTCAGAGAAGACCCCAAGAGCTGCAGGTGGAAAGCAGCTGCAGTTCCACAGCGAAGGCTTAAACGACTGATGCTACGGACGCACTATGCGCCCTCGAGCTGAAAGCAGAGCCACAAGCCATCATTAACTCACACACACTAAACAACCCTGCCGCAGGGCACCGAGGCAAGAGAAGGGAACTGGCTGTGCCAATACAGAAGGTCCAGCCAGGGGAAGGGGGAAAAAAAACCCCCACAAAACTAAATGCAAGGGTCTGACCCCCAAAAAAGAAAAAAAAGGGATCACTGGTTGAAAGATGTGCCATGGTCCCAGGGTTCTTGCAAATAATTTAATGGGTATTTGCCCAGGTGTTTAGGTACTACACCTCCTCTCCACGCGGGAAACTGCAGCCCCAGCGTGGGCTCCCAGCTGGGCTCCCCGCTCGAGGCATTCCCAGCCGCAAACACGATCTTCCGCTCGCGTGGCTCGGCACTGCCGCATCTGCTTCAGCGGAGCCGAGCTCATTTACACCAGCTGCGGATCCGACCCGCTGCTGTCGGGCAACGGCAACCGTGGCTCCAGCCCTCAGCACTTCAAACACACATGCATGCCTGATTAACATCCAGTTGCCATCCTTTTTTTTTAATAAAATCAATCAACTAATAGTACAGGGGAAGGGGTAATTAACACTGATGGGGAAATCCCTCAGCTGTTAGATCCCTTCCCGAGCGCTTTCTGCTGACTGTGCTACAGAACTGAGTGTGCACCTATTAACACCCCTGCTATTTCTGTAACACGGGGAATTTAATGGCTAAACAAATGCAAAAGATGTAACCCAAAACCTAGTCCATGCTGCGCCTACCGTGTCATAGTGTGGTATCACCCCGCAGTCAAGGACCTCTCCGCTCTTGCCTGTTGCTGCAGCCAGATGCTGGCTCACAAAAATTTCAAAAATAACTTGGTCTTATTCTTTCTAGCTAAAAATCTGCTTTTATCAGGAAAGTTGAGCCTCCACTGGGCTTTTCCAGCCAGCTCCAGGTCAGGCTGTCCCCAAAAGCTGCATCCAATTCTGAAGGCAAAATGTGAGTTAGTTCAGACCGCCAACAAAATTTTCCTTTGACGAGGAAAACTGAATCCTTCGACACGCTGTTCTCAGCTCTGGTCTCTTTTGCATTATAAACAGACATGTCTCCTTTCTGCATTCATCGGCGAGGTGCCACTGCTACGGGTGAGAGCTGGGCCCGGTTCCTATATACATATGTCTCCTTGTTAGAAAGTTTAATAGATTTCCTGTTTATGACTACCAGGTAGGACCCTCATCCAGTAAGCCAGCAGTGGTCCCAGAGCACCGCTTCACCAAACCATCCTGCTTGCACAGTCTTTTCAGTTACAGCTTGGACGGTCCATGAGAACTTGAGAAACTTTCATCCAGAGTGCTTTGGTACCACTGCTTTACTCTTCACAGTAACTGGGCTTCTACCGCACCCAGCCTCTGCCTCTCTTTCTAGAACGCTACCTGAGCTGGAGTCACCAGAGACTTACACCGCGAGCTCCCTCTCGCTTACGTGCTTGCTCTAAATAGTTATTTACCCAGTTCGTCCCAGTAGGGCCATCTGAACGAACAGAGAATGAGCTGCCTTATTTATAAGCCAATTTAACAGGTAAAAAGCATACCACGGCCACACAGAATGCCTCATCCCAAAAATAAAGCAGGAAACAAAGTTGTCAAAAGAGCAGTTCTGAGAATTGGGGGGTTGTAAAGATTCAACTGTCTTTTTTTAATTATTCTTTGATACAGCTGGGAAGAGCACATGCGATTTGAAAGCACTCTGCTTTAAATGAATATGTATGTGACTCTTGCAAGTTAATCCAGGGATGCAGAAAATTTCTTCAAACTTTAGGAAAGCGAATTAAAATGTCTCCAAATAGTAGGTGCTGGAACCCTAGAAAGCACACTGCAAGACTCCTTAATAGGATTTTGTGGTCATATGTGAACAGGTTCTGGCAAGCAAAACCAAGCAAAGTTTCCCTCTAAAAACCTGAACTTTTGGCTGCTGGTTTATTTAGAAAAGTGGGAATAAGCAATGCAGAGCAGCCCCATAAGCCCCTTGAGCAGATGTTCCCCACCAAGATCCACCTGCACCACTGTCAGCTCTCCGAGCGCACCTTGTGCAACCTGGTAAATAAACGACGACGCCTTTTTCTCGCTTTCATGTCATTAACTTAACACCAGGAGCAGTGTTTGCTCTGCTTGCTAATTCTTCTGTTTTTTCAGGCTAGGGATGTGGTGACAGGAGAATCTCTGGGTGACACACTGATACCTGCCGAAACTTCCATGAAAGAGAGACAAGAATGAGTCCGCGGGCTGATTTTTCACCCATCTCAGCTGCGGTGCTCCTGACTTGCACCACACGAAAGGCAGCAAGAAATATCCAGCCAGTGGGATCCTTCATTCATAAAGTGGCCAAGAAAAAAATCAGATAAAACAGCGTGGGGAGAATGGAAAAAGCTTGATATTTACAGAGCGCAGGAACCTTCTGGATGAAGATAGATCCCACCAGACACCAGTCTGCGGGTTGAGATGCTTAAAAGCCTTTGCAGAGCCTGAGCACAGATGGTGCAACACAGCAACGCCCCATCAGCTCAGTGTATTTTTGGACTTCTCACCGGAACTGAGGAAGCTGCAGTGATTTACACTCGCTTCGAGATGGCCCTGGGCCCATTTCCACTTGCAAATAACTGAAAGGATGTCTCCTGGCATCAAGTGCCACATGGGCTCCAAGAATGCCTTGTAGGACTTGTTGTACTGCATTACCTTTGATTAACACTCTATTTGTGGTTGCTCCTTACTCCATTAACCACGGTAAGTACAGAGGAAAGAGCCACCTGACAGAAAGATGTTTTCTAAATAAATTAATACAAGAAGGCAGCATCACCTCTGGATCCCAGGCAGACACCGCACCTCGAATCCTGTGTTCAGTGTTGGGCCCCTCACTCCAAGAAGGACGTTGAGGTGCTGGAGCGTGTCCAGAGAAGGGCAACGGAGCTGGGGAGGTGTCTGGAGCACAAGTCTGATGGGGAGCGGCTGAGGGAACTGGGGGTGTTCAGTCTGGAGAAGAGGAGGCTGAGGGGAGCCCTCATCGCTCTCTACAGCTACCTGAAAGGGGGTTGTGGTGAGGTGGGGGTTGGTCTCTTCTCCCAAGTAACCAGCAACAGGATGAGAGGAAATGGCCTCAAGTTGCACCAGGGGAGGTTTAGATTGGAGATTAGGAAAAATTTCTGTACTGAGTGGTCAAACACTGGAACAGGCTGCCCAGGGAGGTGGTGGAGTCACCATCTCTGGAAGTGTTCAAAAAACATGTGGACATCACACTTCAGGACACGGTTTAGTGGGCATGGTGGTGTTGCTTGATGGTTGGACTTGATGATCTTAAAGGTCTTTTCCAATCTTAATGATTGTGTGATTCTGTGACACAAGCTGGTGTAAATCCGTGAACCACAGTGACATTTCTTTGCTTTTTCCAGACTTCAAAGCATCTCAGCCTGCTTGCCACTCTCAGGATTTGGCCACAGAAAAACAGAGCAATCGGGAAGGTTTTTTGGCATTGCCAGAGAAGGACAGGAGGGACCCTGCTGCTGCAGATGACAGGTGATGGAGGAAGGGCGCTGGGATTCAGGAAGGCCATCAAACCAAGGCTTGGGAAAGATTATCACTTGCAACGGGAAAAGATTCTCCCCGCTTCTGTTTTAGCAGCAAATATTTTACTTTGCAAATGCAAACAGATCTTCATCCTACAGCAACTCCCTGGATACTTCCCCAAGCGCTGTGGGCTACAGGAATTCCCATGGACCCAACAGCAGTACGGTCACGATACCTCCAGAAAGCGACTCCCCACAAAAGTTTCTCCGGCAGCTAACGCAGAGGCCCAGCCAAGTAAGCTAATGAATAATGCTGTCTGCTTGTCCCCATCTTGGCTCTGACGGCCACTGTCCCCTGCGCAGGAACTAAGAGGCACTGGTAGTGTTTTCAACAGAGTGTGTAACGCCAGTTCAGAGGGTCGGTCTCTACAGGAATCTACAGGGATGCTGCGGGGGTTTGCAATCCAAGGACAGTTTGTGTGTTCAGCCTGGGCAATCCCATCCTGAGCAGTTAAATCCCATGTAAAAGTATAACTGAGAGCACTGTTTACCTTCCACTGAAGTCAAGACCTGTTTCTGTTCCACTACAAGGGGAACTGGACAGGCTGCCTAACCCCCCTTTCAGTGTCAAGGCAAAGCAGGCAGTGGTCCCACCCCAGAGTCTTGATTTAAGGCCAAAGGAATGCGAAAGAGCTGCTAGTGGGGAAAAAAGGCAGAGCCCCATGAGCCCCTGTAAACGAAACCCATGAACCCGAAGCAGAGGGAAGCTTCTTGCTCCACTGCTCAAAAAGAGCGCAGAAGCTTGCATCATCAACCCACATCATCGCGGGACCACTGATCTCTTCAGCTTATTTCTGTGCATGGTAAATCCAGGTTCATGTTTGCTGCTGGGGTACTGATTTCAAAGACAAAAGCAGTCTCTGGTAGGCATGACCCACTCCGGGGGGGGGTGTCCAGCCATGGGGCAAGAAGTACGAGGGATAGCCAGATATGACAGTGCTGGGCAACAACCCAACACCCTACGGGCAGGAATAACTACGCTACATCACTGTCTCTCCATTGCCTATCCCTGAAAGCTTTCAAGCCTGCTTAAAAGCTACTACTGGAAAATGCTAACTTCCAGGAGACCTTTCCAACACGCATCGGCAAGGGTAAAATGTTTTTAAGACAGAGCTTGATCAACTGATGGATGTGATTTCAGGGCTGTCAGAGATGGATGGGGACTGGACTGTGTGACCCTGGAGGTCCCTTGCAGTCCATTTGTATACGTATACATGCATCTATATCTATAAAAAAACATTAGCAAAGCTGCTGAGCCTGCACTCACCACACACTTCCCAGCAAAAGCAAGAGGGACTTGAATGCGCAAAGAATAAATGATTCGGCTCCATCTTGTGTTTCTCCTTTTGACATGCCAAGCAGCACTCCAGCTTGTCAGGATAAAATCCAGACAGCTGCAATATATGTACAAAACTGGGACAATTCAGATTAAAAACTCATTTTCATCTATGTTACTCTGAATATTGACCCCTCTCCCAACAGCTGTCCTGAAAGGAAGATAGGAAGAGAGAGGATTTCCCACGATCTGTGTCCAGCTTAGAAATCCTAGCTCCCCGAATTATGTTTGCTTGTGCCTCAGCACAGATTATTTTGAAACGATCATCTGCGAGAACCACACAATCAGCATTCTGTCAGAGGAAAGCAAAAACGGGGGCAGTTCCTGAAGAGGTCTGTAAAAAGCCCTTTGGTCTCCTTTCCGAAGCGAAGCACGCTGCACTCAACAGTGATTGCCTAGGGCCTGGCAATCACGTACTGACGCGTGAATGCCGCTTTCAAGAACAACAGCTCATCGAGGCACTCCCGGGTCATCGCAGACTGCGGTGAGAATCGCAGCCTCCTTGGGTCTGAAATTAAGAACACAGATGTATCCCAAAGAATATTTTGCACTGAGGGGTGTTGTAAGTGCAGGAGCGAAGTCAAGAGCTGATGACTCCGTCCCTTCCTGCGAGCCGTTGGTACTCGTTACAACCACTCATCGCAGCAAAAAGATCATGCGAAAAGGGACAGTCACCCTTTCAGCAAGTTTGTCTTGCTGCCAGAGGCCTGTCCCCTCAAAAAATGACACTCAGATACTTTTGCAAGACGTTCACCGGCTCAAATCCGCAGGCGGTTCGGTTCCTAATGCCCAGTCCCAACCAGGATAAAGCTTGAAATACCGATAGCCTCTCCCCCTGATTCAGTCACACAGCATCTCCTCTGTGCTTCTGAAATCACTCCTCCAGTTACACCGTACCACCACAACTGACTCTTTTCCCTCCCCTGACAAGTAAAGATCAGGAAACAGCAGTAAACCCCTGCCCTGTCATACCAAAAAATCCATTCTGACCACCCTGCAAAAACACAGCCCCTCACTCAAGGCAGGTACGACTTCACATTCCCATTTCCAAAAATTTGAGGGAAATCGCATGAAAATCATAATTTCAAATAATACTACAGTTCCATGTCTGTTAGCAACATCAATGAAATACTGTATTTTAGTTCTCCCCCGTGAAAAGTGATCCGGAATGAAAAGCTAAGAGCGCGAGGAAGAATAAGCCATCGTAATCAAGAACACAAGAACTGAACCTGAAGTATCCGAGTCCTTACATAGGAAGTTGTCCAGATGCTCAAGATCCAGAGTATCTAAGTACCTTGCTGCACCCAAACTGAAGCAGGACAGTGAAGCCAAAACCTTATGAAAAGGCCTGGAACCCATCAGATTTCTCTTTCTTTGGAGAACACTACTGAGAGGTTGACGCAGCTCTGCTCCTGCTCTGTGTCAGCACAGACCGAACGGGTTCATCCTCCACCGAGAGCTGGGCCAGGAGGACCAGGCTCTGGAGAACAGCGAGTTCTTACTGGGTCTCCCAAGAGGCAAGAGGAGTAAGATGTGCCTTCCTCCCACACTGCAACGTAGCCCCTTCTCCCAGGCCTCTCCAGGACCGTCATGACAAGCAACAGCCTGTCCCCACACGCACCCACTGACCCAACATGGGGTGCAGAGCTGCAGCCCAGCGGTCTGCATCCTCCACGGCACCATGCAGCCTGCCAAAGCATGACAGGGATGTTCCTGGAAAGCGATCTGGCCGAGCCCCTTTTGGCACGGGTCACGCACCTCCCCATCTCTTCCCAGCCCCTTGTCACAGGTCCCCCCACCTGCTCCTGCCAGCACAGATGTGCTGGAGTGGGGGACAATTCTTTCCACGTCCATCCCTTTGCGCCCTGTCCGCCCGCGTCCCCGTCACTTCTGCCCCAGTTCCCTCAGCGAAGGGGTCACTGGTGCAAGGAGGGAGGTGGCAGCGGGGTGGATGGAGTGCAGCTGAAGCTAGTGGCAGCCATGCCCCTGCCTCAAGCACTGGGACCCTCTCCTCCAGCGAGGCTGTGTGTGGGAGCAAGTGCACTCAAGAGGGGCTGATCAGTATTCAACGAAAGGCTCCGCTACCGCGCTGCCATCCCCCCTCCTCCTCCCAGTGACTCAGTGTGCTGGAGGAGGCGGCAGCCCTTCCTCAGCAGCACCCCACGGCGTCCCGCTCCCGCGTCCTCGTCCTCCTCCGCGGCAGATTTCACACCTCCCTC
>NW_010526077.1:0-444 GCF_000687285.1 Phaethon lepturus | reverse complement strand
AGCAGCGGCCACAGCCACAGAGGGGCTCAGACCCCCCCTCTCGCCCCAGCCCCCCGGCTCCAGCCCTTTTTCTCTCTTGGGGAAGGGACAGCACCACGACGGCTCGGTCGCTCTCTCCCACCCCATCCCCAGCTCTGGGACAGTCCCTGCTCTGCCCCCGTCCCCCATCCCACCTCGCACACTCACGTCTCAGCGTGCCCGACTCGCGGCACAGGGCCATGGCGGCCCAGAGCGGGATCTGTAGGCAGGTGAGGACGCCCATGCAGATGCCCAGGCTCGTGCCCCAGGCGGGGTACTTGTAGGTGCCGTAGCGCAGGGGTACGCTGTACATGTCCAGGAAGGTGTAGATGAGTGTGAACTGAAGGGCAGAGCAGGCAGGAGCAACATGACCCTGTGGCACCGCCTGGCCCCAGGGGCCTTGGCAGGACTGGGCGCTGCAGGGAC
>NW_010526076.1:0-6373 GCF_000687285.1 Phaethon lepturus | reverse complement strand
AATCACTAAAAAGGTGAAAAAGGAATGAGGAAAATGGAGAGGGGTAAGAATGTGGTTTTTCTCTTAGGATTCTGGACTTCTGGGTAATATTTATTCCTACCGTGCTGGACAGTTGCCTCTGAAGTGGGAACCAGTCATCTCCATCAGTACCTTAAAGTATGGAAGCTTCCATGAATAATTTTTTCCTAAATGGGACATTAACTTGACTGAAACATTGAGAGGCTTTCCCCTCAGGAAAGAAAAGGGAGGAGGGAAAGGAAAGCTTCCAACGTCAGTTAAAAATAACCACTTTCAGAAAATGAATGTACAGGTGGTTCCCAGTTAAGGTTGTGAAGTTTAATCAAGGAAGCTTCTCCCATTTGAGAAGCTATAATATGATACTTTCTAATTCCTTCCATTCCCAAGTGTTTTGCATGGAAGACTCACTCTCAAGAGTAATGTATGCTGAAAGGGAGGAATAATTTAAATTCAGGGGTATGTAGCACCTGAAGTTTACCAAGCCATGCAAATATAAAGCTATTACAGTGGAAGAGTTAAAAAAAAAAGTTAGTTTCCCTTATTAAACACAAACATTAATGAAATCTTTAAGCCACACAGCATTAACATGCATCACACTTAGAAAACTTGCAAATCAACCTTATTTCCTGGCACTTTTGATACCCTTTTAGCCAAGTTATATACGCATCTGTAATATGCCTCACTATAATCACTATGCAGAAACATGTATGACTGTATAGTCATACACCCATGTGCGATTCCGTATTATTAAAAAAAAAACAACAGACTGCTACACTACAGTTGATGAAGCCAAGAGGCAAAACACAGATGCACTGCATAGCAGTTTCTTTGAATAAGGCTTAATTCTGTCCTGAATGCATTGCAAGACACATATTAAAGACATGAAAATACTAAAAGAATACAGTTTTCTTACATCAGAAAACAAACCTTTTACATACTCAAATAAATAGCCATTAAATATCAATTTTATCTCCTTTTAGAAATGTTGTTTTAAAGTAGCTGACACTCATTTCCTGCTTCTAAGAGATGCCGCAGATTAAGGCATGAGTATATTCTCCACATTTTCAACTTAGCATACCTTTAAAAATACTCACACTACACTGTACTTCCTCTAACAGAATAAACTGCACCGAAGTTTTCTGAGGAGCATGTACTTGAACAGGTAAAATGCCCATGTGAAAAGAAATAAATGGGTTTATATAGTTAATAAAACATGCAGTTTGAAACAATCCAAATCTTTTACCCTTTATTCATCATCTAAGTATCAAAACACTGTAACACAGTTTATGAAATTTCCAGTTTGCACTATTTAAGCAATACTCAAAACTCCAGTAAGAATCAGAAACCTAATGTATTTGGTGCAGCTCTGGAGTCATGAAATGAAAAGAAGGCAAGCTTACGCAGAATCTGTGGCAAAATAAGAAAAGATTTCCCAGCTCTTAAGAAGGTTAAGATACATGTTTTTCCTACTATAACTTTATTATTTAATTCAAAACACCATAAAGCATCAGTATACTTAACAACGGATTTCCCCATCCTCTCTTCCCACCCCCGAAGAACAGTGGTGATGATGAAAATAATGACAGTTGCAGTGAACTTCTATTTCAAGTCCTAGTATTCACTTATCTTTAGTCTAGGAGGAAAGTGGTTTACTTTTTGACTACCCATCACAGGAGTAGTTATGAAGTCCACCGCCACCAAGCTACCTTCATTCTGTCCCACACAGCTGAGAGAGAGTCAAACGCAGGGCGAACATCCAGGATAGTGAACTGGTAGTTCTTATCTACTGCTCCACCATCATAGTAATCAATAACGTATCGCACTTCTTTTCCACATCGGTCAACAATCCAATCATGTCTGTCAAAGGGAAGTTCATATCTGGAAAGACACATAATAGACCATGCAGATATTTTGATGGATATTATGAACCTGGGAGAGGGAGTGGAAGTCCTATATAAGAAAACTTTATCCAGATACTGGCATAAGATCCCCAGTAGTACTTCCATCTTCTGGTAATTGTAACTTGCAATTCCAGTTCTCAAACCTCTTAAAATTCTACACCATGTTTTCAGACACATCTCCCTAACCTCCCACCTCCCTGGAAGACCTTCTTTCCTGCCCACATACCCCATCCATGAACGTATTCTGGCTCTTGGCGAATACTCCTTTGCTTTGCCTCCAAACCGCATCAGCGATGGTCCACATGGACATTCCCTGTGCACACAATTAAAAATGAAAATAGTTTTTACTTTTTAAAACAGTCTTATTTTAAGTGCTTAAACTACTGTGGTAATTGGTTTTGGTAATAGAAAAAACAAGTAGGAGAAAGAGCAACAGTAAAAAATTAATTACAAGTGATCTAAACCAGCTTTTTTGTTTTTTTAAAGGTTTGAAAAGTCCCCCAATTTCTGACAGCACTTAACTGCTGGTATGATAAAGTACCTTTGATATGCTCCACACCATTGTTCTAATTTATCAACAGAGCAGTTCTCAGCAAATCTGATCCACAGATTTAAGGGATTGAAGAACAGGCAACCATTAAAGAACAGAAAACCATAATGCAAACTACTGCATAACAAAGGTCACTGAATTTCAGAGAACAATTTCTACATACAGAATGCTTAACTAGTCTCTTCTGGGAACAAGGACTATACTGACCTAAAAAGTGACAGTTTGTTTTACACCAGTCACACTTAATCTAAGTTTGTATATCATATCTTTTTCATAAAATAAAGATTTCAATTAAATAATTCCCAAATAGATACAGTAAGAAATTAATTTCTCCAAATCCACATTATATACACACTACCAAAATGCTCATCAGTTTTACCAACATAGTAATTACTCAGTTCTAGTTAAGCTCTTCTAGATAATCTTCCTCAACATTAATCAAAATGTAGGCTCCTGCAAGACCATAACTTTTGAGACATAACAGCACCACAACATTTCTGCAAATCTAAAGAAACGTTCTACTTTCAAAGAATTACAAAAGCAAGAGCTAAGCTAAGCTAAGGATTTGCTTTTCATTTCATATGTACGTACACAGCATGAAGAGCTTCCCACTTCAAAATCTCCTTCCAAGCTTGCTCATTATTTTGGTTGTGAATCTTAATGATGTTGGTCATGTCTTCACCTGTTATGTCATCGTCTTTCCACCTCCACCTAAAAGATAAGAATTTGAAAACAGTTTATAAGCATTATGGCATAACTACACCACCTTCCTCAGTTTACCTGATGGGCTTTTGAATCAAGAGATTAAGGTTTTCTGCAAAGACACAAAGAAAGTATGGAAACTTCTGGCTCATCTGCTTAAGCATCTTGAGAACAACTTCATTTTCTGTCTAAAAGTGTAGTTATCAAAATTATCATCATAGAGACCCACAAATTCTAGTTAGCTAAATTAACAGCTTAACTGGATTAGAAAGTTATCAGACTGTGCAAACATCAGCAAATCCAAGGTATTCGTCAAAATGCTTCGGAAAAATCCTACCTGCATTCCTAATGCACAGATGTCCTGTATTCAATACACTTGGCATACACTTAGAAATGCCTTTCATCTCTCTGACCCTGCACTATGACTACACACATGCTTCCTTTTCAACAGGCATAACATTGAACACATTTAAGTGTTTACAGGATCAAAACTTGCATGTTCAATATAGACTGCTTATGACATACTGTCTTAAGAACAATATTGATACATAGAATAAAGAATTGCTGTTGTTTTAATAGTAAATGCCTTTAAAGTTGATCTGTTTGAGAAAGAGAAATAATTACAAACGAATGGGGAAACAGCAGCACAGAATGTTTTTTAGGCCACAGGAGACATTCATCATTCAGTTATATCTTGCCTACACTGAATTTTTGTAAAGACTGAAAACATCTACTTGTCAAACGATTTTCACGTTTTTAGCAACTTTGCAAAGTCAAGTGAGATGTTCTCGCAATCATAGAAGTTTTACTACCAGTTTATAGGATTAGAATGAATCCAACTGACTTTGAAAGCTGGCGATCATGCAAAGTCCGTCTATGCACCGACTTCAAAGAAGATTTTCTGAGCTAGTGGCAGTTACCCAACATTCCCTACCATCTTGCTGATCACTAGAAGAGCCATGGCCTTTGATACCAGCTCACCCTTTAAAATAAAGCTGTTTATAAAAACAGTAGCTTTTAAAAGAGCTAGTCAATTATTTCCTACTTAGGGTCCACAAACTCTTAAATAATATCAATGTATAATAACTAATGATATTCATGAATTTCAGACTCACAGACTCCATCTGATAATTCACAGTGTGTTTACCCTTTTCGCAGCATAGCGTTCCAGAACATCTGCTCTGAAGGGTAGACCCACTTCTTGTCAGAATGTGCTCGAGGAATGGAAGATTCTTCTCTAACAGTTGACAATGGAAATGGTTGATCTGGGGATGGCTGCTGATTAGGAGGCGGCATCTAGAGAACAAGGAGAATCAACAACAAACTAGAGTAGGAATTATTTTTATGTTACAGTGTTGGAGAAAAATCAAAGCATAATTAATCAGCTGCTACAAATATAAAGGCTGAACTTGATCTAAGTCCACCAAAACTATCTTTCTCTTTTGCAGTAAAACTCTGCACAACTTTGTCATCTGAAGACTCACATCCCTTTTGCCTAAACTTCAACTTTCAAAACAGCAGCGCTTTTCGTAAAAATCAGAGGGAATCTTGGAGAGATCTGAATCAGAACTTACCCATACCACTACTACACAGAACCTAGAAACCACTAACGTAGCATAAAAACCACACATGTAACTAACAAAGAGAAATAGACAGCAAAAGATATTTGCAAAGTGAAAAAACGTCTTTTACCAAAAAGATGTAAATCTGAAGAAGAGAACATTAAATAAGATGTAACAGGGTTTTATAAAAATATTTGCATACAAAATGAGAAAAAGCAGTGTTAAAAATTTAAAAGTAACATTACTTGCGTGAGCTTCCACCTTGGACACTATCACTATTTACATTTTGGGGACAGTATTTCACGAGAAACAAGACTGAAGAAAACATCTGAACTAAGCGAAAATTACCATATTGCTAGGATCTATGTCATCTTTCACTTGAGATGCACCAGACTTCACCGGACATGCTACAAATTCATACGCTCTTTCCTGATGTGCAGGAACATCATCTGTGTTCTCAGTTCTATAATCAGGAGTCTTCATGTGCATTGGACAACCTGAAATACAGGAGAAAAATAGTATATATTTTGCTACAAAATAATGACCCTAAAACCATGGCAGGAAACAGCTCACTGAATCTGTAAATACAAACTGGTATTTTGCTTCTTCTTCTGAGCTTCAGTTTTAACTATTTTCTTTCCTGCCTATTTTAGGACCCAGCACCATGGTAAGATCTAAAATTCTTATGTAGTCCTTGAATGCTCATTCCCCACCCCACGCTGCTCCCGTTCTGAGCTGTTTGTGGCTAAGATTTCCACAGCAATGTTAATCTGACATGTGTTGACTGTGTCAACGGAAGAACTGATGTTCTCCTTCTCCATTCATTCATCTTATCCCACCCTTCTGCTGCTCTCTTCCACATCCGTGTTCTCTATCAACAACCCCCTGCTCCCAGTGACCATCTTCGTAGGGGCCTCTGCACCTCCCTGATCCTTTGTGGGTGTACCACCTGATGGAAACAGATCTGCAGGACCCATGTGGAATGTGGCAACTGGGACTGACCCACAGGTCTCTACAGACAAAGCAGCTTGCATGCTGTTCTGGTGAACATCTGACTCCTTTTTATCAAAAGATACTTGAGAGCTACTTTTGCTAAAGCAAAAAACTCACGCTTTTATTTGTAGAATCATTTTCCTTTTTGTTTTCCAAATATTTTTCAATCTGTTCTCCATGTAAAAAGTTTACTTCATTTATGTTTCAAGAATAATTACCACTTATTTTTTCCTGATGCATAGGACATTCTGAAGGGGGAGAGGCCATCTGATGTTGCTTGGATGCATTCGGCAACTGACCTGCAGCAGCCGGGGAGGACGCAGACAGACCCATGGCTTCCGCACACCAGGTCTTTTTGGGTCAAGTTTCTAAAGGAAACAAAAAGCAATCATCCATAATTCAAAACTACACTGGCGAACGGGAGTGCTGATACGTTTCTGCATCACAATTTACAAAATAAAAAAAAAAAAATTACTTAAACATCGGTTCAAGTAATAAACATCCGGCCTAAGTAAGAAACTACAGCCCGAGCGTCAACCAGGGCTGACACGGAGGGAGCCTGGGTGGGACAAGCTGCGCGGGCTCCCCACAGGCAACACCCGCACTTGGTGCCGCCGCTCAGCCCGTCTCCCCGCGGCCGGGGGGCT
>NW_010526075.1:1686-2139 GCF_000687285.1 Phaethon lepturus | reverse complement strand
AGTGCTCCCTCAGTACGTTTGCAGACAACACCAAGTTGGGCGGGATTGTTGATCTGCTGGAGGGTAGGAAGGCTCTGCAGAGGGATCTGGACAGTCTGGATCAATGGGCAGAGGTCAACTGTATGAGGTTTAATAAGGCCAAGTGCTGGGTCCTGCACTTCATTCACAACGCCACAGGCTTGGGGAAGAGTGGCTTCGTCGAAAAGGAACTGGTGGTGCTGGTTTACAGCCGTCTGAATACGAGCCAGCGGTGTGCCCAGGTGGCCAAGAAGGACAACAGCATCCTGGCCTGTATCATAAATAGTGTGGCCAGCAGGAGCAGGGAAGTGATCGTGCCCCTGTGCTTTTATGTAAGACCAAGTCTTATGACGAGCGGCTGATGGAACTGGGGTTGTTCAGTCTGGAGAAGAGGAGGCTGAGGGGAGACCTTATTGCTCTCTACAACTACCTGAA
>NW_010526075.1:0-1171 GCF_000687285.1 Phaethon lepturus | reverse complement strand
GGTCAAGCACTGGAACAGGCTTCCCAGGGAAGTGGTGGAGTCACCATCACTGCAGGTGTTCAAGAAATGTGTAGACGTGGCACTTTGGGACATGGTTTAGTGGGCATAGTGGTGTTGGATTGATGATTGGACCTGATGATCACAGAATCACAGAATCACTAGGGTTGGAAAGAACCTCCATGATCTTAAAGGACTTTTCCAACCTTGATGATTTTGTGATGCTGTGACTTCTTTGCCTCAGTCTTCACTGGCAATCTCTCTTCCCATGCCTCTCAAAGCTATGGAGAGGGACTGGAGGAGAAATTTCCCGCCCACTGTTGGAGAAGATCAGGTTCGAGACCACTTGAGCCAACCTGCACATACATAAATCCGTGGTACTTGACAAGGTGCATCCCAGAGTCCTAAGGGAACTGGCTGATGTTCCTTTTAAAAAAGGTAGCAAGGAGGACCGTGGGAACTACAGACCTGTCAGCCTCACTTCTGTGCCTGGGAAGATCATGGAGCAGATCCTCCTAGAAGCTATGCTAAGGCACATGGAGGACAGGGAGGGGATTCGAGACAGCCAGCATGGCTTCTCCAAGGGCAGGTCCTGCCTGAACAATCTAGTGGCCTTCTATGATGGAGTGACCACATCAGTGGACAAGGGAAGAGCTATGGATGTCATCTATCTGGACTACTGTAAGGACTTGAAGATGGTCCCCCATAACATCCTTATCTCTAAATTGTGGAGAGATATGGATTTGATGGGTGGATTGTTGGGTGGATGAGGAATGGGTTAGATGGTCACATCCAGAGGGTAGTGGTCAACAGCTCAATGTCCAGACAGAGATCGGTGATGAGTGTTGTCCCTCAGGTGTCCATATTGTTTAATATCTTCATCAATGATATAGTGGGATCAAGTGCACCCTCAGCAAATTTACAGATGACACCAAGCTGATGGTAGCATATTATTTCAGTATAGCAGAGAAAGGCAATGTAAGTTTGAAGTTTGTCAGAGCTTAAACTCAAAATAACGCAGGATTAACAGAAGGAACAATTAAGCCTTGAGAGAGATAACAAGATACAGAAAATTTAAATTGGTGGATAACAAGCATCAACACTGTCTAATTTTCTAAAATAACCTACACCCAGTGACGTGGAGAAACAAACTTCAAAACTCAAAAGAGTTATA
>NW_010526074.1:2170-2605 GCF_000687285.1 Phaethon lepturus | reverse complement strand
CTTGGGATTTGTATTTAATTCTTATCTATTTCTTCGTAGGTTTGTCCCTGTCATTGCTGCTGCTGCCGGCCCGGCTTTCCAGCAGGTTTGCTCTGCGGAGAGCTGCAGGTTGGCTATGAAATATGACAAAGCGTTCATTTAAATGCACACCATGATGTCGGCGAGTCCATTAGGGGAATTAATTTGAATGGTTGGCATTTAATAAACAGCCTCGTCCCTCCTCTCCCCCCACCCGCCGTCATCTCGGAAGGGTTCAAAAGAGACCACGTGTGGATACTGGAGGGAGGGGGGAGCAGGTATGCGGGTCGGGGTGGTGGGTAATAAAAGAGAGCTGGTGTTATAGGAGGAATTGCAGTTTGTTTTGTTCACGGTAAAAAAAAGCACATGTGGAAGAGGGGGGAGCCGAGCAGTTTGGGTTCATGCGGAGTTTGGTGC
>NW_010526074.1:1620-2086 GCF_000687285.1 Phaethon lepturus | reverse complement strand
GGCTGGGAGGACACGCTCCGGCCGGAGGGTCCCAGCCCGACTCCAAACACGTGGGGCCGGGGGAAGGCGAGGGGCTTCGAAGGACGTTTCTCCCCATATGGTGTGTATTACAAGCTCCTTTCTAGTTGTAAAGATTAATTTAAAGCCTTTCTCACCTCCCCCCCATCGCTCTCGCATTGACAAATGAACATCTGGGCTGAATGCTGCCCAGATCCTAATCAAAGCATTTTTTCAGGACCGTTGTCTGCCTTTATGGCTATCTGCTTTTCGGATTCTCTGCAGTTTCAATGCACTTGGCAATTCAGCCTGTAAATACCCCTCTCTGGGATTTATGATTCGGGCTAATGTGATTTTCCTTTTTGCCTCTTGATTCGTTTGTTTGGTTTAGTTTAACGACATTTTCTTGTCTGTGCGTAAGTTAGGGCACGAAGGGATTTTTTGTTTTTCTGCCTCTCTTCCCAGTGGG
>NW_010526074.1:0-1552 GCF_000687285.1 Phaethon lepturus | reverse complement strand
CTGGGGGAGCCAAAGCCAGCCCTGAACCCCTGACAAGCAACCCCCAGTCATCCTGAACCATCTCTTTTTCTTACAGAAAGCTTGTTTTTTGAGGTTTTGCCGAGACAGCAGCGTTCCGCCAAAGCGAAGCCGAGCTCTTTCCACGATGCTCAAGGGTTTCTCCGGCAGGGAGAGGCAGCACGAGCCACAGCCCAAGATGGAAAAGCCATTCAGTCCCCGAAACGATGCTCGAGTGGCCGACCACGATGCCTGAAGAATAGGGAGTGCTGTGCTTGGGATCCCGTTCCCCTCAGACTTGAGTTTTTTCTTCCCCTGCAAGCTCCAATTTGGGAGTTAAAGGATTAACATCAAAAACCTAGCTGGGCTGTTGAATAATGCCTGTTGTGTCCCAGGTGCCGTAGGAAAGGACGGTGCTTGAGCCTGTAGCTGCGGCAAAAAGGCAGAAAAGTCCCTTTAGGGCAAATACAGGGACTCGCAGGGGACGCGGCGCAGGGTCCCCCGCGTCGGTCCCCAGCCCTGAATGAGAAGGGAGCTGGGAAACACAAAAATGATGTTTTTTGGGGTATCTTCAGAGCATATCCATTCTTGTTGCAAACCTCTTCCCTCTGGCAGAATGGCGAGGCCTGAGACTTACGCCGACGGACACCGTAATTAAGGTGTGTGGTCTCAGGCCAGTTAAACCATCGAGGAGACGTCTTGTTTATACAGCAAGTGCATGGGGTAATGGTGATATTAATTAAAAATGTTCTCCTAAGTGAGAGAAAGATAATCACAGTGGTGGAAAGTGCTTTGCTGCTCCTCCTTGGCTGTCTCGGATGAGGGGTAACCCGAATCTTGGAGCCTCCATCACCCGGGGATGTTGCTGGGGAAGCCGAGCTTCGGCTGGCAAACCGGAGCAGGTTGGGAATGGTGGTGGTTTACCCCGATTTCCAGCTTGAAGCTGGTGTGGCTGTTCCCACGCGCGGCCAAAAAACCCATCTTGGTTATCGCAGGGTGAGCTGCGGATGGG
The DNA here is from genome assembly GCF_000687285.1 of Phaethon lepturus. NCBI lineage: Eukaryota > Metazoa > Chordata > Aves > Phaethontiformes > Phaethontidae > Phaethon > Phaethon lepturus. The sequence continues at coordinate 543 of NW_010526074.1, read as the reverse complement.
GTGAGCATCCTCGCTCAGGGTGGGGAGCGGTTTTGAGCAGATACAGGTCATCCCCCATCACTGGGCCCGTTTTTCCCCAGAAACTCTGAATTTCCCACGAATACGATGAGCCAGGACGCAGCAGGCAGGTCTCTAGAAGTGGATTTGGGGGCACAGAGAGCCAGAGCTGGACTCCCGACGGGTATGGGGCCGAGGCGGCCCCAGCACCCACCCCGGGCGAGGACAGCCGCCGGTGCAGGGGGGGGGACCGGCCGCCGGTGCAGAGCTCCGGAGGGAGGGAAGCATATTCCCAAGCATCCAGAGGAGGCTCTGGGGTGATTTTTAATTCCTTTGTATTTTTGCTGCCGATTTTCACAGCGCTCAGCACCTCCCGCCTCTTTTTCACCCCCTTCGTCCTCAATACCCTCAAAAGGAGCAGCAAGGGCGGCCGCTGGCCACGGGTCTTCCCAGCAACGCCATCGCCGCCCCGTCAATCTCAAGGTCAGGGTGAAGCCTGGCGTCGGTCGGTGGCTGAGCCAGCAGGTCCGCAGGGCCAGCGCGGCC
>NW_010526073.1:5048-7856 GCF_000687285.1 Phaethon lepturus | reverse complement strand
TGAAGTTGAGCCTGGGAAGAAGGGAAGGGTGCGGGGAACGTGGTGTTAAGATTTGCTTTTATTTTTCATTACTCTACTCTGATTTGATTGGTAATAAATTAAACTCATTTCCCCAAGTCGAGCCTGTTTTTCCCATGACAGCTGGTGAGTGATCTCCCTGTCCTCACCTCGACCCACGAGCCTTTCGAGTGATCTCTCTCCTCTCCAGCTGAGGAGGGCAGTGACAGAGCGGCTTTGGTGGGCACCTGGCATCCAGCCACGGTCAACCCACCACAGTCATCCACAGATTTTACTATCTATACAAATCATTACTCTCATCCAAGTCATTAATGAAAGCATTGAGTAAAACCGACCCCAGACAGAACCTTGTGGGACCTCACTTACAACGTTCCCCTGGTTTGACAGTGAATCATTGATAATTACTCTGGACAAGCGTTATTTCAACCACTTGTGCACCTACCAGACTACAGAGTGATTTTTAGCCTGGCCTAATTTTTTTTTCAGTTCAGCACGTAACAACATCACATGGGACTACATCAAAAGCTTTTTAAATGCCTTACATCTGATGCTTATCATACACCAGCCAGCTCAGGGATGCCCAGTGTACGCAGCTTATGGACTATATCTTCCAAGTTAGTTCGTGCAGCCCATACCCACCTGCCAGGCATCTGTCTTATCTATGTAGGCAGCATATTACCTTGTCCTAACAACACAGCAGCAGGGCTTCAGCTGACCACCTTCCCCCAGACACGGTCAGAGGGTAGGGAGGGATTCACCTGTATGCAGGATCTTTGTAGCACTTGCCCAGTAAATCTAACACCCACAGAAAGGATGGACTTCGGCAGACATGAAGTGTTTTGTGGGTACAAAGTTTCCATAACAGAAGAGGAAAGCAAGACACTTCCTGCATGCCTCCTGGACACATCATGTCACCAGCAGCAATAGGGGCAGGTGCCTATGGCATTAGGCTTGAAGTATATTAGGCTTGAAGGATATAGGCTTTAAGGTGCTTGATCGTGTCCAAAGAAGGGCAACGAAGCTGGTGAGGGGTCTGGAGCACAAGCCTTACAAGGAACGGCTGAGGGAACTGGGCTTGTTCAGTCTGGAGAAGAGGAGGCTGAGGGGAGACCTCATCGCTCTCTACAACTACCTGAAAGGGGTTTGTGGCGAGGTGGGTGTTGGTCTCTTCTTCCAAGCAACTAGCAATAAGACAAGAGGAAATGGCCTCAAGTTGCACCAAGAGGAGGTTCAGACTACATATTAGGAAAAATGTCTTTACTGAGAGAGTGATCAAACATTGGAACAGGCTGCCCCGGGAGGTGGTGGTGTCACCGTCACTGGAAATGTTCAAAAAACATGTAGACACGGCACTTCAGGACATGGTTCAGTGGGCATGGTGGTGTTGGGTTGATGGTTGGACTTGATGATCTTAGAGGTCTTTTCCAACCTTAATGATTCTGTGATTCGGTGAAAGAAGAGACTAAATCCACTTAACAGGACTTGTTCTTCAAAAGTCTTTGTTGCCTGACTGTATTTGACATGTTTAGGAACAAACTGTATTCGTTTTAAAATGTTTATCAGTGACAATCCTAGCCTGACTTCCCTGAAAGTCCCTGTTTTCTTAATTTTCTTCTTTTTAATGACAGGTACTATGTTCATCCACTGGGATTTTTCTTCTAGCAGCTGTCAAAGATTATTGTTAGCACTTTTAAGACTGCTCCAGTGCTTTAAATTTGCCAGCATAGAGCTCAGCCGGTCTGGCTGATTTCAATGTAGCTACATTTCTTAAATGTTCAGAACGTATTCTGTCCTTGATTTTGGACTTTTCTATACACCTGTTAAAATGAAGCATGCTAAATTTCTGGGTACTAGCACCTTGTTTGGGACTAACAACCACTGAATATGTCAATCTTGGTGTCACCTGCTTTTCTTCTTGTTTCCCACCAAGCAGAAGACCTTCCTTCAGCCTCCCCCCGTTTCTAACATCCTTTCAAACTTGTCACTACAATTTGTCCCTTGTGACTCATTTTATGCCTTTCTGCATCCTTCCCATTCAGGCACCCTTTGTCCCTGTGTCCCTTTCTGTACAGTTACTTTTGTTTGATCTTTGTTATTTACTTTACAAGGTGAACCTGGCAGCGCAGGAGGGTGCCAGGGCTTGTTGCAGTCACAAGGACAGAAGAGAGGCTGTGCAGTCACGCAGTAGCTCCCTGTCATGCAACATAGCATGAACACAACTGACAAAGCAGCTTTGGCTTCTTTAGAGCCAACAGTAGATTGATTCATGGACATGTTATCCTCTCAAGATTGTACAGCTTCATATTCAGGTCCTGCACGTGCCCGTGTGTCCTGGTTTCAGCCAGGATGGAGTTAATTTTCTTCACAGAAGCTAGTGTGAGGCTATGTTTTGGATTTGGGAAGAGAAAATGTTGATAACGTGCTGATATTTTGGGTTGTTGCTAAGCAGTCAAGGACTGTCCGGCTTCTCGTGCTGGCCTGCCAGCAAGAAGGCTGGGGGTGCACGGGGAGCTGGGAGGGGACACAACCAGGACAGCTGACCCAGGCTGGCCAAAGGGATATTCCCTACCATACGACGTCATGCTCAGTATATAAAGTTGGGATGAAGAAGAAGGAAGGGGTGAAGGGACATTCAGAGTGATGGCATCCGTCTTCCCAAGACACCATTACGTGTGATGGAGCCCTGCTTCCCTGGAGATGGCTGAACCCCTGCCTGCCCATAGGGAGTGGTGAATGAATTCCCTGTTTTGCTTTGCTTGTGTGCGCGGCTTTTGCTTTACCTGTTAAACT
>NW_010526073.1:0-5017 GCF_000687285.1 Phaethon lepturus | reverse complement strand
TTTCTCCCCTTTCCCCCTCCCGATTCTCTGCCCCGCCCCACCGTGGGGGAGTGAGCGAGCGGCTGCGTGGGGCCTAGCTGCCGGCTGGGGCTAAACCACCACACTGTGTTTGAGGTGCGGGCCAGCGTTGTTTCAAAGCGTCTGCTCCTATAAAGAACTTCCCTTGTAACTATTTTAGATGGTGGGTATGGATACACCTAGTGACCCCAAGGATAGCTCCCATTTTTCCTTTGCAGATCTTAAAGCGTTTACAAGGGACCCTACGCTCTCCTTTTGCAGCTGGAGGGACAGAAGGAAAATGGCTGTGCCAAGGGCAACACGCAGCTCAGGCTGGGCTAGGAAGTGAAACCAGGTTGCCAAATCCCCATCCCACATTCTTGCAGCAGCACCACATTATGTCCACGGATGAACCACTGGGCTCCCTCAGTATGTGTAGAGGTCTTGATGATACATGTTTAACTTCACTTTCTATTTTAAAATGCCACATACTATTTAGCTGTTTGGCACAGGCAGCAGCAATGTGCTAATGAAATTAAAGTCTCTGTAAAGCCCCATGTTGCTCCAAAGTATCATTACAATATCCAGCTTCCAAACTCTTTGAAGTTAAAGCTTTTGCATTTGCAAGATGTAGAGCACAACAGCATAGTAATACACCATACACTACATTTATGCAAATAACAGTCATAAACCTGCATATACCGGCTGACAATGTTTGTGTAGGACAATGTTTTCACTCTCTCAAAAGATGGCTGCTACTGCTAGAGTGTATTAGTTATTGAAGGCAAAAACTAAAAGGGAATTAAGACTTTTACTGTTGCAACTGGCGACCTTTACAGTTTCATCCTCTCAGACAACCTGAAATCCGATTGTTTGAAAGAATATCATTTGGTGAAAAATCACTCTGCTTCCTCACTGCCTTCCCTGATATGTATTTGTCCGTCTTTCTCTCTGAAACAGTTGTGCTTCTCTCAGATTCCCTTCGAGCCCATTATTTCTCTGGTAGACAGGCTGGACTCATGCGGCGAGGGTGGGAGCCCACCGGAGCTCAGCTGAGAAGCACTCCCACGAGAGCAGCGTGAAACCAAGGGAAGGCAAACGTCTCCTGGTTTCACCAATTATGAGTAATGGCTAGTAACACTCCCCGCTGAAAAGGTTTTAAACTCCTCTTGGAGTAGAATAAGCGATACTCACAGAAGGTGCTTTAGAAGTGTCAGATGTGAATAGTCCCCTCATCTTGTAAGCGAATAAATGTCTGTTGCAATGTATTTCTGGTACAGTGTGACCTCTCCGGGATTGCCATCGTATTCGGAATAAAACTCATGCAGCTACCACAAAGCTACTAATTTAGTAACAGACTGAATCACAATTCTAACTTCCAGGTCATTAAGAAAGCCCAGAGTTACACCTGTAACCTGGTGCTAAACAGTTGACACCGTTTCCTTCTTCTAAGGAGTGAATAAATAAAATTATTAATGAAAAATTACAATAACACAGTGTACAAAGTGTTTTGTGGTTCTCTGCCAGCACAGTATCCACTAAAAACTTTTCTTTCTGTGTATCAGAAATCCTATTTCTTTCTGTGACTTCTCAATGTTAAGCACTACATTCTTCCAGAGTGAAGTATGGACTTTATTCTCCATTCTGTAATGAGTCGAGCAAGACACCAACACACAGTGTCAGTGTTGTTACTGTTATTATCTGTATTCTGGTATTTCTGACAAGTTAAAAATCATAGTAATGATGATGTATCCGAAAGTCCAGTTTGGATAATGTACCCAAATGGAACAAATTCAGTTTATTATTTGATTTCACAGGTGCTTAATCATACAAAACAATGCCTAGTTGGCACAGTGATAGATGAACTAGGGAAAACTTGGATTTGTTAACAGTGACATTAAGATCAGCACGGTCTAGTGTGATCCCTGCTCTCCTCACACTCTCTTGATGTAGGAGGTGTGATCTCTCATTCTTCAACAACAGGGGGATGTCAAATTAGGAACCTCAGAAGCTGACATGAAATGGTGGGAGGGCTGCTTGGTCAAAACGTGTCATTATCAGGTCTGTCATCTTCATTGTTAGAGATCCACTTAGGTTACGCAAGAAGAAATAGGCTATGCATGGAAAACTTGAGAGGACTGTTATAGAGCTCATAGTTTTTAACGTTATTAAATGTAAAATGTAGGAAGGCCAGTAAAGGGTTTGTAAACTGCTTCATGAATTGTTGGCTGGAAAGAAGAGCTGGTCAACATGTGATAGGACAGCTTGTTTAGAAGGTGCAACAGAAAGGTCGGGAGTGTAGGAACAACTTTGAACTTCAAACAAAACCACAGCTGGCCATACCTGAGACACTTCCCTTTTGCTGGAAGGGAACAAGACAAGCCACATCGTATAGGTGCAAATTAGACTCCTGTTTTTTTATGGATGAGACATCTTAAAAACTCAAGGTGAAAGATAATAGGGCAGCTAAGGAAGAACTTGTTGTTAAACTTGCCCTAGAATTACATTTTAAGTTTAAATGACTCCCAGTCATTCTTGTTTTCCAGCATTGTAATTAGGAGCTTGATCTTGCACGTGGCTGGAATGAACCTTTAATTTGATTAATGTTCATACCTGACTAGTGTTGATCACAAGCCCAGGTGACACCAACAAACTTCCGAGTATCTTCTACCTTGTGAGATAATCCAAATGCATCCACATAAAGGGGCATGAAAAGGCAGCTTCTGGAGGAACTGCTCCCCAAGATATGTATAAAGGGTCATCAAATGGAGTGTGTTGCTTTGTGGGTACAAGAATTAATGAGGGGACAAGAGTTTTCAGGTGTTTGATTGCAGAAAGAAGCCTGCTCTGGCAGACACAGGCCAATGCCTCTCCTGCAAGGAACAGGTGTCTGAAACGTATCTCACAGTCGCAGGCAACACTCAAGACTGCCCTGTAACAACTCTGGATTTGAATTTGTACCGTCAGCATCTGCATGAGACTGGCCAAAAAGCAGGATTTTCACTTAGCAGAGGCTTCCACTTTTGGTTTGGTTTTCATTTAGTTTACATCCATTTCAAGCAAACCCAACAAACCCATTGTTTTCCTGCAAACTGGATGTTTGCGGAAAACTTCACTTAAGAGTACGCTGATGTACGGTGTACCGTAAACAAAAGAACCTTCCTGACGTGGCAGCAGCTCAGTCAGGCGGACACGTTTGTCTGTCCCAAGACTGATAACAACACCTAGAGCAGCATGAAGCCCTGACGTCCTGTTCTTGCAGTGCTCTGCCAGGAATCAAAGCACTTTTCTATGGGAATTTTGACACCTTCTGTGTGACAATAGTGTGTTGAAAAGCAGCCTGCTATCTCTAGTTTCAATCTCCCTTGAAAACATTACCTCTCCTGCCATACAAAGACCATCACCGACCACAGCAAATGACTGTCTCTGACATAGAGCAGTCCTCTGGCTACTTGTCCTTGGAAGGACATGTTCTAGAGAATGAAACATGATGGCTCATTGTTGTGAAACTGTCGTGTTAAAGCAGTGATGAATTTAGCCCATAATTTCAAGAAAGGAAGCAACACTCCTTGTCAAAACCTCAGAAGCTCTAATTTATAGCAGCACTCCCAGTTAGCAGCCCAGAGAGCTATGAACATCCTCAGCCCTGCTAACGTCTTAACTGGATCCCTACTTAGCATCATCTCCTGGTGTATTCCCTCGTGAACTGGAAACAGATTGTAAGGACAGGTTTTCCTGTGGTCTGATCTCCTTTGTCACTCCTCCCTTTCAGTACTGTTACTGTCACTTAAATGTCCCTGTTTAAACACAATCTTCCCTTACCTCATTGCTACAGGGACAGAATCCCTTGCTGCATGCTCCCTCATTTCAGCCTCTGTGACACTGCCTTTCCCCTGCGTTTTTCTACTATACTGTGGTAATAATAATAAACTTCCATAGCTGATATCATCTGCAGACACACAGACTTCCCTGCTGGCTTTCCATCACCCACTGCACCTAATTTCAAGCTCCCATTTCAACGTCCATGTCCTCCACGACCTCACACCTTACTTCAGCTGTTTTGTCACCTCCCGTGCACTCCATCCCTCCCACCTTGCCAGTGCGTCCTACCAAGCCAGAGGGTACCATTGGGCCACTCTCTGTGGTACCTATTGTGCCTGAATTGCATTCTCGTCCTCTCCTCGCCTCTTTCCAACTGCTTCAGCAGCGTGAAGAGGCCAGTAGCTGCAAAATGGTGTAACAGGGCATCGGAGTGAGAATCCAGCATGGTCTGTGCAACGTCTTTCTGCTGTACTTAGCCCCTCAGACTGCTTTTTTTTTTTAATGAGGATTATTAGATTTTTAAATATTTGCATGTAGTTGGATAGCAGAACACCCTGGCTGTCTAACAAGGCGTATTTGAGCCTCCAGCACGATCAAATCTCCTCCCTTTTCACTTTTCTGCTTTTCTCCAGTGAGAGCTGGGAGCTCCTCATCTTGTTTTCAGATTAATCGAAGCATCAGCACAGACCAACGAAGCAGCACCCCAAAAGCCTTCAGCCCTCCTGAAACGATGTGATGAGTGGGGGTGTGGACCCTTAAGCATTATCCAAGCTGAAGGTGAAGTATCATAGCTACTGTTAATTGCTTTCATAAGCATATAGGAAACCCTTGAAAACTGAGCAGAAAAAACCCCAGCCATCTTCCAAATTGTGTTGTTTTAAAGACTGTGCATGGCGTTTCTAACGTAAAAAAAAAAAAAAAGGTTTATTGTTTTCAGGTAATACATGATGGATGAAAGGAAACATGAAGATGCTTCTCTGAGATGTGACAAATTTTCTTCTCGGGTACCTGTGCCTTAAGCCTCCATGGTTAATCCCTATGGTTTATCTGACCAGAGCTGGCGGGGGGGGCGGTGGAAAGAAAGGGTCACAGAACTTCAGCACTAGAGACAATTCAATCCCGTCACCAAACCGAAGTGCGCTAATTTTGAGACGCACAAGACGAGCAGAAGCTTTCGTTGTTCACCACTCTCCGTAGC
>NW_010526072.1:985-1238 GCF_000687285.1 Phaethon lepturus | reverse complement strand
GTGCGGCGCGCGTGGCCTCGTGTCCAGCGCTGCGCCTGCGCACTGCGGCCTCTGTGCGGCGACGGGCGCCGGCCCTGAAATGGCGAACCTCCCGGCAGAAACCAAGGTGTACGTGGGGAACCTGGGCACGGGCGCGGGCAAAGGCGAGCTGGAGAGAGCCTTCAGCTACTATGGGCCCCTGAGAACCGTGTGGATCGCGAGGAACCCACCAGGGTTTGCCTTCGTGGAGTTTGAAGACCCGAGGGATGCTGAC
>NW_010526072.1:0-646 GCF_000687285.1 Phaethon lepturus | reverse complement strand
GCCGCGTGACTCCGCTCTTGCTCCGGCACTGACACCGGCTTCGCTCCCGGCAGAGACCAAGGTGTACGTAGGGAACCTGGGCACGGGCGCGGGCAAAGGCGAGCTGGAGAGAGCCTTCAGCTACTATGGGCCCCTGAGAACCGTGTGGATCGCGAGGAACCCACCAGGGTTTGCCTTCGTGGAGTTTGAAGACCCGAGGGATGCTGAAGATGCTGTGCTTGGCCTCGACGGGAAGTATGTGCATGCTTAAAACCACCTTGACTGCTCTGGGTGCAGGTTCTGACCTCCTCAGTCTGCACCAATCATTGCTACCTATTATATGTATAAAGAGCACAGGGGAGAAAAGTATTACTGTGACTAATATGTGCTGTGTCTTGCAGGATAATATGTGGCTCTAGGGTTAGAGTGGAAGTTTCAACAGGGATGCCTCGTCGCTCCCGTTATGACAGGCCTCCTGCACGACGCCCCTTTGACCCTAATGACAGATGCTATGAGTGTGGTGAGAAAGGCCACTATGCTTATGATTGTCACCGTTATAGTCGCCGAAGGAGGAGCAGGTACGTATGGGACCAGAGTGGCTGGGTTGCTTCGCCAGTTCACTTTTGTGTAGCTCTTGTTAGCAAAGAACAGAATGTTACGCCAGTTT
>NW_010526071.1:338-2182 GCF_000687285.1 Phaethon lepturus | reverse complement strand
CCCCCCAGCCCCTCTCAAGGTTTAATTAAACTAACTAAATAAAATTTTAGAAAGCCACAACAACCCACAACCACCACAAACCAAACCACCAAGGGAGGCGACTTTTTTTTTTGGTCTGCCCCTAAAGAACGGAATTTGCCGATTCCCGCCCACGCGCCGACCCTGGGAACGAAAAGAAAAGGTTCACCATAAACACGAAAAAAATCCGGCGTTGATAAAACCCCGCCGAAACGCGCTATGACCCTTTTTTTTAACGAAGGAAGGGAACGGCGGGCGCTTGTGGCCGTTTGGCCTCGTTTTCCGGGCGACCGCGGCCTTTGAGAAATGTGGGGGGTTTGAGTCATCCCCAGTTAAGGACCTTCTACTGGTTTATTTTGTCGGTGAAGGATCGCAGCGGGCGTTAGAAAGAGGAAGATGAGGCAAAATTTGACTTCCCTTCGCAACCCGAGCACGAGTTATGGGGTTGGAGACCCCAAAAGTCGCAGCCCGTTATGGATGTCCACCTCCGTCGGAAGAGTTTCCGCCACCTTCTGTTTCACGTGGTGGTTCTGGTGGAACTTCAGCTCTTTGTAGCTTCTTCCTGCCCACGGAGAACTTGGAGGGACCTTCCTCCACGGGGGTCTAGCGGTGTTTGATGAGCTTGGAGTTCATGGGGAAGCTCTTCCCACAGGTTTGAGCATCCGTAGGGTCTCTCCCCAACGTGGATCCACCAGCGGTTGATCAGGTTGGAGCTTCGACCAAAGCTTCTCCTGCACGCCCTGGCCCACGTAGGGTCTCCCGTGTGGGTCATCTGCTGAGGGGTGAGGTGGGACCTCCGGCCAAAGCTCTTCCCACAGCTTGAGCAGACCAGCGTCTCCCCCAGTATGGATCCTACAGTGGGAGATCAGGTCCAAGCTCTGGTCAAAGCTCTTCCCCCAGAAGACGGGTCTCTTGCCCTGATGGATCCTCCGGTGGGAGCTGAGGTTGGAGCCATCGCCGAAGCTCCTCCAGCCCTTGGGGCGGGCGTAGTGTCACGGCTCTACCCCCAGCTGAAGGTTCACTCAGATGTTTCCAGCGTTGAGCACGTCCACCCCTGAGGAAAGAGCCTCGGAGATGGAGGTCCTCCAGCCTGGAGGTCCTCAGAGATGCCCCGGCCATGGGGAGAAGCTGATCGGCATCATCTCGTGGTGACTCCCCACCTGCCTCTCCCCCAGCTTCCAGGCTCTGGCAATCCTCCTCCTCCTCTTCGGTCCTCCAGCCGCCAGCTCCAAGGAGGATGATGAAGGCCAGGAGGACATCCCAGGGAGGTGGGACGTCCATCAAAGAGAGGGCAGGGATGCAGGCGTGGGGCAGCGGCATCCCCAGGGTCCTTCAGCCAAGCGTTCTCCATGAGTTTGTCCCACTTCGGGCTGGAGAAGGACAAGATGGAGACCCAAGAGACGTCAGCTGAGAAACCGGCGGCTCCAAGCCTGACCCGCTGTCCTCCTCCACCCCGGGAGGAGAAGACACCCCTTGGGAGCCGGTGCCTTCCTCCCCCGGCTGGAGGAAGAGCTCGTGGGGGTCACCACCAAGGGTCCTCAGCTCTCCCATCCCTCAAGGAACGAAGCTACAAGCCGCTCGTTGGGTTGGCCAAGCAGCCCACCCAAACCCGGAGAAGACGTTGCCTCCCCGCGGGCGCGTCCTGCGTGGCCTCCGCCCCGCGACTTTGACGAGTTCGGGGGTGACCTCACGGTGGGAGGAGGAGTCGGACCACCCAACGTCACCTATGGGTGCTCCAGGCCACGGGACTCCTCCTCCACTTGACCTAATGCAGATGTTTGCGGGTGGAGGGAGCCGGGGGGAGAGACCCCTGCCCGTCGGGAGCC
>NW_010526071.1:0-231 GCF_000687285.1 Phaethon lepturus | reverse complement strand
TGCAGGGTGCCCAGGGTGCAGCCAGAAGGGTGCTGAGCACCCTGCCCAGGCTGCAGCAGGATGGGTGCTGAGCGCTGTGCCCAGAGTGCTGAGCACCTTGCAGTGTGCCCAGGGTGCATGTAGAAGGGTGCTGAGCACCCTGCCCAGGGTGCTGCCGGAGGGTGCTGAGCAGCGTGCCTGCGGTGCTGCCGGAGGGTGCTGAGCAGGGGTGCAGCAGGATGGGTGCTGAGC
>NW_010526070.1:0-2511 GCF_000687285.1 Phaethon lepturus | reverse complement strand
AGCAGGGACGCGGGCTGCGGCCTGAACCGTCCATCCTTCTGCCCCTTCCCTCTGGCCAGTTCTACCGGTGGGGAGAAAACAAGAGGATGTTAATTTTAGAACAACTTAGAATTCGTGCGATCCAAAATGAATATACAGAGAGTGCAAATATAACTTCGCAGAGCCCACCAGGGAAGAAGCGGCCACAGCTGAACGGTCGGAAGCAAAGCACCCCCCAGTTATTTAGGGCATCACTTAGATACTGCTGCCACCAAGAAAACCGGCCACGTTGGTGCCAGCTGCCTACGCAAGAGGACAGAACACGACTCCTTGGGTGGACTACGTCCGAGACAAAAGAGGTGGTGCAGCTACCCTGAATTATCTTACCTGTGAAAACTAGGGCTAACTAATGAACAGAAATAGCACAATTTCTGGTGATACCCAGCAAAATATGGCAATTCAGCCGTACAAATCACTTGGCCAGTACAAGGTCCCAGCGCTACCTCAGCGAGTCCGGCCACCCTACTTCTCTAGAAACACGCGTAGGTGGCAGGAGAGCTTCATCTATCTTCCTGTCACTATTTCAGGTGAACGAGGGCAAACATTACTTCTGGAGGGAAAAAAAAGTTGAGTTTAACAGGGAACGTAGACCAGGAGTTGCAAAAAAACCCCAAACTCTCTTCATGCTAACAGACTATGACTTCAAACGCGCACACTGCAAAAAGGGGAGGACAGTACCGGAGGGTTAATTTATATCTAGGTAATTATAATTTTCCTATGGAAAACAAAACAAAATGCCACTCCCACGCTGTCTGGAACTCCTCCAGGGCAGCAATCTGCTTTACCCCAGCAAATTTGCCAGCAGGTCTGTTCATCAAGCCACGTTCACAGGACACCACACGAGCACAAGCATCTTTCAGTAACTGGTGGAAGAGCGCTGAATAGCAGTATAAACATTTTGGGATAAGGCATAAAAGAAAATTCTCCTGAGGGAATTTCTGCCACACAATGTCTCCAGATAGCACTGTAGGGCTTTCTGCACATCCCAGAGAAGAGATGTAGAATGAAACTGGCCCATCCCCGGTCGGGGGGGAAATGGTATTAAAAATATGCAGACTGATTCTCTGTTTTGCCAGTGAAAAATAAATCAAATGGGAGTAAATTTTTGACGGGTTCTTTTGTCACTGTCATAAACAACTACCCCAGAATCAGGATAACGGGAAGGCAAAGCCACTGGTCTGCGGGTACGGCAGGACACGTCGCAACAGCAACGATACGGGATTCCGTTGCAGTGAGAGAAGCGCAGCATGCCGCACTGTTGGCTGCTGGGTCTCGGTGGACATTTGCCATCGTCCCTTTGCATCAGCAGGGCCAGGACACCCATCAGTTCAGGGGCAAAGGCATCCATCTCGGGCCCTGCACGGGACGCAGCCAGGCCCTTGGTCCACGAGCCGAAGGACCGACCACGACCTGTGTCAACCAACCGTTGAGTTACTCACCGTCATTTCAGTAGAGCTGGAAGAATGCATGAAATAACCCAAACAAAATCAATGTTTGTATTGTAGATGTTTTAAAGTTTGAGCTACTCGAAGTAGAATGGCTTAAACAGACTTGCAAATCCAGCCTGGTGTTACACTAATTACTCTAAACGAATTCACCAAACTGTGCAAACTGCTGAGTCTGTGCTATAAAAACCTTCCATAAATACCAGGCGCTGGGATCCAAAACGCTTCAGCGCATCCTTGGAAGACAGGAACTCTCAAGTCACTGGCAGTTTGTAAGCAAAGAAACTTCACTGATATAAAATTACCACCGAGAGCCTGAAGTCGTACCATTGCCGTTACTGGGAATAGTCCTGGATTAATCTAGCCATGTACTTATTTAAAAAGCATTGTTATTTCTGCAAACATTTAAAAATAAACAACAAATTTTATTACTTAAAAAAAAGCCCGTGCACCACACCACTTCTGTGCGCTTCGCTGTGGCAATGCCCTGTAATTTTGAGTATGAAGTTTGCTCCCGCAAAACTCTGTGGGAACACAATAGGATTTTACGGAACATTAAAAAGCATAGTTTTATCAATGAGGGAACACACAAAAATGGCCCGATCTCCAAGCAAACAGACAACCGATGAAAAGAAAAAGGACTAAAAAGACCCCTCTAAAATGCTAAACTTAGCCATCACAGATAAGAAATACTGGCGTATGCTGCTGCATGGCTTCACTCTCATTCAGCAGTCACAGGGATCAACAAAACATTGCCAGGAATGATTTCAGTTAGCATGGATGATACTGCAGAGATTAGATTAATTAAACCGATAAATCCCAAGCACGGCTCAAAAGCATCCAATGCAGAGAAGGAAAGCCGAGCGAAAGGCGGGAAGAGCTGCCAAGAAGATTTGCAAAGGTCCCACCGGTCCCAAGGGTCACGAGCCTTGCGTGCTGAAATAAAGAAATGGGCCGAAGGGAAGCGAGGAAGTGCCGGGTGCCTACGGCCGCGGGGCCAGACCCGGCCGCGAGGCTCGTGCTGGAT
>NW_010526069.1:1039-1642 GCF_000687285.1 Phaethon lepturus | reverse complement strand
CTTTATTATTCTTCTTTGCATCCCTTGCCAAATCCAGCTTCAGCTGTGCCTTGGCCCTACTGACCTCATCCCTACACAACCAGGCAGTGTCCCTGTACTCTTCCCAGGATACCTGTCCCGTCTTCCACTGCCTATGCGTTTCCTTCCTGCCTTTGTGTTTGACTGGCAGGTCTCCTCTCAGCCATGCTGGTCTCTTGCCATCAAGAGCTCTTGTGCTTTATGGAAAGTGTCCTTAGGGGTCTGCCAGCTCATTTGTGCTCCCCTGTCCCTGAGGGCTGTCTCCCAGGGGGTCCTACTGGCTAACTCCTTGAAGAGCTGGAAGTTTGCTTTCGTATAATTCAGGGTCCTCTTTGCCTATCCCTCAGGACTATGAACTCCACCAATGCATGATCACTGCAGCCCAGGCTGCCTCCTTCTTGACCTCCTTGAAGAGCTGGAAGTTTGCTTTCGTATAATTCAGGGTCCTCTTTGCCTATCCCTCAGGACTATGAACTCCACCAATGCATGATCACTGCAGCCCAGGCTGCCTCCTTCTTGACGTCACCAATTAACTCACTTGTGTTGGTGACCAACAGGTCCAGTATGGCATCCCCTCTGGTAGGG
>NW_010526069.1:0-622 GCF_000687285.1 Phaethon lepturus | reverse complement strand
CAGAGCTTTCTAAAAGCACAATGGCTTCTAACTCCTCCTGTTTGTTGCCCATGCTACATGCATTGGTGTAGAGGCACTTCAGCTGGGCTGTCGACTTTGTGTCCTTAGAGGAACCCCCCTTATTTCCTTTGAGGTATCTCCCTGGTGTTTCCCTGTAGGCTCCTATTGCCCCAGGAGCCCTTGGGTCCTCTCTGTTAAGGCTTCAGATGCGCTGCAGTGTACCCAGCATGTCTCAGAGCAACCCGCTGAGGGCCCTTGCTAGCACCCTGTCCCTCTAACCCTGGCATGTCATCCCACTGCTTGTCATGGGTCAGCCTGATACTATCCCCCTCTGCCTTCTAAAGCCCTGTCAATAAACTCTGCTAGCTTGTGAGCAAAGACCCTCTTCCCACTTTAAGAAAGATGAATCCCATCTGATTCCAGCAAGCCAGGTGCCATGTAGGTCATCCTGTTATGAAATATTGTGGCAGTGACACCAGTCATGGAGCCATGTATTAATAGACTGGGGCCATCTGTTCCTTCCTATGTCACTGCCCACAAATGAAAGGAGAAAGGAAAAAACAACCTGTGCACTAGACTGCCTTACCAACCGTCCAAGGCCCTGAAGTCTCTTTTGATCACC
>NW_010526068.1:14023-24547 GCF_000687285.1 Phaethon lepturus | reverse complement strand
GTTTTAGACACTTAAAACAGAGCATGGCAATAAGGGACATCTTTCAAGACAAGCACAGAGACTGACTCTCCATTAAAGCTATACCTGCTGTTAAGCTCAATGGTACTTCAGATGGAATATTTTTCATTTGATTCTATAGCCAATTTACTTGTATTATTTTCAAGCTGTGTAGCCAATATTTCAATAGATCACCATGAATTGACATCTTCCTGTTTAATTATAACTTCCTTTAAGTTTCAGAGTGATTACATTGATTGTGTAGCCTTGTGAAATACGCAGCGACGCTAAAGCCCACCGCTGAGGGTAACGCGCAGGAAGCTATAACAAACAGACCTGTCGAGCATATGCAGGCAGAAATGGAAACATGCTGGTGGGGAATACATGACCTGCTATAACTCTTTGTTTAGATGTGACATCTGCTTATCAAGGTACAGAATAAAATAACTTTCCACATAGAATCTAGCAAGTAAAGATGGAGGGAGAAGTGTCTTCATCTTTTGAGGCGCCCGGTCTCTGGCGCGTGGCGACCCGCGTGCCCATCTCCCCGGGGCGTGAGGGGCAGCAGCAGTGGGCAGGCGCAGGCAGCTTAATGGCTGCGGTTTGCTTGGCTGACACTCTTGGAACCGTGAAAGGTAATCCTGGCTGAGGGACGTTGCCTGCCTCTTTTTAGCACGGCTTATGTTAACAAGACATAAACGTACTGTAGGCTAGGTCTTCACCGGTTGTAGTTCAAGGCAGCCAGCATTGTTGTGACAGGCACTAAGACGGAAAGTTTAAATCTAGACTTGGCAAAGGAAACAGTAAACTGTAAAGTGCCCCCAGCTCAGGTACGAGACACCCTTTCCACCTTTTTCCCATGTCTCTCGGCTATGAAGGGAAAAGGGCTGCTGGAGGTCTGCCTTTAGAGCACCGCGTTTGCTTGCTGTTTCTGTAGGCGCAAGTCAGGAAGATAACAAAACCAATGGATGAGGTTAATGAAACTTTTAAAAGCATTGCGGGGGGATAGACGTGCCTGGGACGCATGGGCGGTGTGCGGTAGCCCTGCCTGTCTCTTGTGATGTGGTAGGGATTGCACGGCACGCTGGGCCACAGAGCATTCATCCTCCTGCAGTGGAGATGCAAATGAAATTTCAACAATAATAAAAAGTGGTGATATCATTCAATTATTATGCAAACAAATTATTGTAAGTGTCATATTAGAATTCTATCCCCATTTGCATTACGTGCTTCAGGAGAAAGGAGACAACTCTCTGTGGAGCTTAGTGGAAGGCTTGGGATCTGATTCATCCCAACTCCTTGATGTACTTCACTGATTCAGCTTACCTAGGATTTGAACAAACCTTTAGGGTTGTCTCTTCCTTCCTGTTTGAGTAGAGGGGTCTGAGGTGAGTGGGCTCCTAATTTAGAGTTCTTATTAGGTGCCTAAAGCTAGCCAGGATCAGAGCTGAGCAAGCTAAGAATAAACAACGAAAGACTACTCCAGAGCTTGGCTTGGGCAACTGCTGGAGCATCAGCCACACTTGGAAACAGCACCAACAGATTGAAGGGGTTTGGCCTTCAAAATTGCAACAGATTGAAGGAGTTTGGCTTGGGAAAGCTGCAGGAGCAGGAGCAGCAGTTTGTGAGACAGCCTGGCTTATGCAAATGTAGAAATGGCAGCAGCAGGTTCTGATGGGATGTGTTGCTGGTGTATCTCCAAAAATTTTTAAACTGGCTGCTCATGTAATACCAGGGCCCTATCACCTATATGCTCAATTTATCACTGCGTCTTGGAACTTTTCCATCAGAATAGTAGGAAACAAATGTTATCCTGCTATATAAGAAAGAGAGAAAGCAAGCCCACTCAGCTTATTATTTACAGACCTATCTCACTGCTTCCAACTCTCTCCGTAATAGATAATGAATAAATTGGTTCACAAGCAACTGTTTAAGTACTTGGAGTTAAACAACATACTGAATGATGCTCAGTCTGGATTTCATTCTCATTATTTCACTGTCATTGCACTAAGAAATTGTTGGAGACATTTTCTCTGCTCATGGATCGAAGTCTATTTATAGGTGCAGTATTTATTACCCTGTCAAAGTCTCTTTTGACATGACTGGCCATTCTCACATACAAAAATTCATTTGAAATCAGTTCAAATAAAAGAAGTAGACGATTGTTTTCAGTCACGTTTGCCTTCCAGAAACCAGATGGGTTGCATTAGCAATGAACTGCCACGTATGTAATATAATACTAAGAACTCTTGTAACTGGGCACCATATTGACCATTATATGTTCATTAAAATCTATTGTGCCTCTTAATAGGAAGATACAGTTCTTCATGGTTAAAAAACATATAGCGGGGCCAAATCTCTATTAAAATTGAAAGCAAACCTGAAATCAGAATCTTATTGCTTACAAACACAGCATCTCATCGTTTTTTCCTGTATGCTCTAGAGATATATACACACACAGAGATAGACGGGGCAGCGTCGGTGGAGTTATGCTGTAGAAAGCAAAAAAGCTAGGAGGAAGGAGAGGTTTGAGCAACGATGAGGTACTCTAGAGTGACCTTATAATTTCTTGCTCTCACCAGTATGCTATACCACCAAATATCACAAACAATTTTGTCACAAGCAAAATGAATAGAATTGTCTTTATTTGATCAAGAGTATATAACTGACAGAACAAAAGACAATATTGTTTTATTCTGAGGCTTGTTCAGCCCCACTACCATTTTTTGATAATACAATGTGTTCTTTTTGTAAAAATAATCCCTACTGTAGCAGGACTCTTCATAAGAAAAAGGTCCATGTGAATGTCATGTGGACAAGTCTTTAAAAACTTTAATTCCTAAGTGATAAAAGACCCTAGCCACCATGATTTCAGTTTTGTTTTGCTTCAGTAGTGACACTGATTCAGTTAAATTTGCTTTAGGTCAATAATGGCGAATTGGGAACCACAAACTCATTTGAACAGAGGAGCAGACTGGTTGTGGGAGGTCTGGCATCACTTGCATCCATCTCAATGCCACCACTTCAATGAATTCCCTCAATCCTGTAGAGGAGAGCAAGAGTGATGCTATGGTGAGAAAATGGCAAGGAGGGGAGGATGTCTAAAGTCCTTTTAATCTCCCCCCTCTGCCAGTAAATTTGTACACACAAAAGGCAGGTATTACAATGTGCATATGCAGACATACCCACAGTAAGGTCCATCTGAGTGACTGCTGAGCAGCTCAGGCTCTCGTAGTGTCCTTCTGGTAGTAACAGCATAAAAGTCAGCACCAGGCAAGGACTGGAAATTAAGATCTGGCAAGTCTATTCCCTCAGGGTGACTGAGCTACTGAGGGGAAAAAGACCCTCATGGGGTTAGGGAAGGGCGGGGAAGGAGGGGCTGTGGTGCAGTGTTCCCTGGTGGGTGGTAGAAGTGTAGGCTGTTGCTGTGCCAACAGATGAGATTGGGGGGGGGCGGGGGACGGACTATTTTTAGTCTAATTGTTTTCTGAGCCATTAACCAGAAACATTTTTAGGTTGAATCATATTCGATAAGACTTCAGTATAGCAGCTTGGGTATAGTCTTAGTCTGAAGAAATTCTGGGTTTGGTATGACTCAGGCTGTGAAGTGAAACTGAAATACAGTTCAGAAATATAGACTGGAGGGCTGGAGATTTGGGTGATATTCTTGATTTCACCAGAAACTTCATAAGTGAGGGGTTTTTTTTCTGTCTTTTTTTAAATGAGGATTACAATCTTATGAAAATCTAATTCCATTTTGGACCCTTAGACAAGTATTTCCTGTTGTCTGGCTGTATGCTCTTGTGGGGACCCAGTAAATGGATGACAGTAAAGGTAGAGACATAATCCAAATTTAGGCTATGTGCATTTGTCCATGATTTCTGAGATACAGAATGGACACTGCTAAGTCACGAGTGTCACTTGTTGTTAATATATATAGGATTAACCTTAATCGTTAAGAATTGTGCTTGAAAGTACAAAGACACTGACTTTTAAAGTACACGTTGCATTTATTTCCCTTCCCTTCCGCTCACCCTCATCCGTAGAACAGGGTGGTGATAAGTGTATCCTGCAAATGGACTGGTATTAGATTTCATGTCTGCCTCTCTTTCCTCGTGCTCTCAGGCCTTCATTGCAATGCAGACAACTTGCAAATAAAAGCTAATGCCCTTGCAGGTTCCTTTGAACTTGTGTTTGTACTCCCTTTGACTTTTTTAGGTCCAGATGCAAAGTAAGGAAGCAAGGTAAGGGGGTGGCTATACTCCCAGTAAAGGGAGGGGAGGAATCTTAGCCCTGTCTCCCCTTTTGGACACAGTAACTGGTTCTGTGCCAAGAAGGAAATTAATCCTTCTAATACAAGGCAACAACAAATTAATGTTCCCAGCCACAGAAGGCAAAAGTGAAAGTGTGTCTCTGAAGAACAATGTTTCTTGGGATTGGGATTATATTGTGCTTCTTGGGACCCCTCCTGCCGCTGAAACAGGCTGTCCCCCCTTTTCAAGGCTGGTATGTAGAGCTGCAGCCGAGCCGTAAAGAGATCGGGCTGCCACGGTCTGGCGATACACACACCTGCACAAGAGCCACATGTCACACTGGAATCAACAGAAGCTTTGCCTGAATAAAACATCCAGGACCAGGTCTCTGTGCTTAAATAATTTGGACTGTTGTGGGGTGGTTTTGGTTTTTGTTGGTTTTGTGTGATTTTTTCCCCCAAAGAACAGATAGGCAATCCTTTTTAATTTATCTGTGACTTGAGTTTGGACAGAAAGGTTTCGTATGAGTAGATGCCTGATGAAGGAAAAGGGGTCAGATTTGACCAGTAAGGACACAGGGCTCATAAATTTGTGTCTTTAATTTGCTGATGGAAATCAGTAGTAGCTGATGTGTTAAAGTCTAGAATAAAAATGGAGACATCTGTTGATCTGTTTGGGGCCCCGTATGGACTGGAGGATAAAACAAGAGGCCTTTTTTTTTTTTTTAACTTGTTTTTTTTCCCTTTGACTCCTCTGACTTATTGAATAATACCTGACATGATTTGTAGGTTTGTGCTTTTCTCCCTTCTTTTTTTTTGTTTGTCACTGAAATATATACACAACTGTCACGGATTTCTGTATAGAATATGTATCAGACCTCTTGGTTTGTATTTTTATTCAATTTCTTGTCTGTTTAGGCATCTACTATGAAAGATTCCTTCTTTCAGACTTCTATATCTGTTTGTTCTCTAAGATCCCATAACGACTCTGGTTTTTTCCTATCTAGAATTAATATGAATTGTAGACAAGCCTTGTCAGTTCCTCCTATTTACTTTCCCTGCGGTTGTGATTGTTTGCCTCTGATGTCATAAATGTCATAAGCTTAAACACCTTAAAAATTCATTCCAGGGAGTTTATCAGCTGAACGTTAATATCCTCTGTATTTTTACCTAAGTTAGTCAGCTGTGTGGTTTATCTTTATGGCATGTTCTGTACTTGAATCCTCTCTCCAGTGTGCTGAAAGGACAGTATTTATATCTCAGCAATTAATGCTAAAGTGTGTTTAATTTCTTATTGAAGTGTTGGGTTTG
The DNA here is from genome assembly GCF_000687285.1 of Phaethon lepturus. Lineage (NCBI taxonomy): Eukaryota > Metazoa > Chordata > Aves > Phaethontiformes > Phaethontidae > Phaethon > Phaethon lepturus. Next base: position 18,987 of record NW_010526068.1, on the reverse strand, counting down.
TAACTGATGGTGGAGTATTTTGGTCATGGAGGCAGATGAGATCAAGGATAAAAAAGGAACTAAATGCTTGCCAAAAATCTATTTTGAAAATGGATTCCATTATTCTGAGGGATCCTCATGCAAGGCTCCCCAGAAGGTGAGAAATCTCCTGTGAACTTTGGCATGGAGGCAGCCACTCCTGCTACAAATGGGCAGGAAAAAAGAAACTTGTGTAAGTGTAAAGGAAAGACAGAACCAAATAGTTGACCAGGAGTCATGCAGAAAAGAGTTAGTGGGCACGTTGTAACTCAAATATTTGCTGAGCCACAGATTCTCTTTCAGGTAAAGAGGGATTATTTCGACTTTTTAGATTGATGTCCCATGTAACAGGGATCACGAATTTCATGCAGTATTTTTTCAGTAAAAGGAATGATTCTTCTCCACTAGCCGAAGGAGGGTTCTGTGTATCTTTTCTTTCTGCAGCTTCCCATGCTTTAAATAGTGCTGCTTTTCTCTGCCATCTTCCCTCTTGTTAAAAAGTCTGGCCAATAAGGAACATGTGTTCTCAAAGCAGACTCTGAAAGTATGAGAAGCAGGGCTTTGCTGGCAACAAAAAGGAGGAAAAAATGGAGGAATAGGAATTGGTTATGAAATGATCCTTTGATACTGGTAAAGTGGAAGGGCTCTTCCAGCAGGAGCAAAAGATGGACACGTAGTGTGATGTATTTTTGTGTCTAATAGAATGTTTCACAGTTCCTCACGAAATGGCTTTCTCAAGAATAGTATAATCCTACTGCACAGCTATAGAGACTGTATTTTTGCTTCGGTACTATATTTTTTCCTCATCGTCCATGCCTTTGCAAGAAGCTCACAGTGTTCCTTTTCATATATTGAACTTTTTGTATACAGAAATTTTAAAACATGAACAGAGGGTCAAATAAGTTTCATTTCAGTGGGACTTTCTAGTCTGTATGCCTACAAGAAAACAAGTGCTTGGCGAGATACCTGGAATTTTTATATGAATCTGCTGAAATATAATTTATTACTTCAGGAAAACCATCCAGACCATACCTTTCTTCCTTCAGGGTTAGCAATTCCTTTGTATACAGATAAATTTAATCTTTCTCAACTTGTAAAAGATCCTGGGTTTAAGTGGTTTGTGGAATGGACTCTGGGAATGATTGCTTCACAGAACAAGTCAATGCAAGGAGATTTCAAATTTCTGTACAAACTCCTGTCCCTGAAACCCAGACAAAATACACAAGGGATCAAACTTGAGAAGGGGAAAATCCTAGTCTGCTTTTAGGCTAACATTTGAACTATTATTAAATACGTGCGAACTCCTTGAATAAAAATCACCTGTTGAAGGAAGGATGGCAAGTCAAAGTTCTGACTCTCTGCTTCCAAGGTTTCATTCCAGGCAAGGTTTGTAGGGAGAAGTAAAAACTTTTATTAGCCTAAAGAAAATAGTTGAAAACAGCAGGCAAGATTTTTGGCATATGAAACTTCTTTCACAGCTATAAACTGAATATGCGGCAGAGAAACGTACATAGGACTTGGAAACTTGCAGACCTTTATCTCCAGTTGCAGGTTATTAAAAAGGCAGGCAAACTGGCAAAACAGAAACAAAGACGAGGCTTGATCAACGCAGAGGTAATTCTATGTCATCTCAGGTATCCCCCGAAAGCAGTTGGCTCCCTTGGCTTCTGCTGGCCAGAAAAACATCTTGCTGCAAGAGTTAGCGTAGTAAAACAATCTTCCTAACACGGTTTCAGCTTCCTCCTTTGCTTTGAAGCATGTAGCAACAGTTGTCTGCTCAGATTAAGGGAGACAATATATATATAAATCCGTTAATGATTAGTAGTTAGTAACATATGCTTTCCCTCCGGAACAAAAGCACTTGGGAATAGTCTGTTAGTAGATGTTGTTTCTGATGCAGGTTTTAAAGTGAGATTTTCACATACGGAATAAAGATTGAACCTTAGAAATTTGGCAACTGAAAGTCATTGGATAATGTTTAGTATTTTATATTATATTATAGTTCCAAATATTGAAAAGAAGGTGTTTTTCTCCTGTTTCTTTCAGCTCTGGTCTCATGGATAATAAGACTGCATAGAAACAATAACAGCTTTTTAAAATTTTGCCGTTGACTTCAGTGGAAGGAACACTGGGTCTTTTGACAGAGAATAGACTTTAAATCTTTGCAAATGTCCATATCAACAATTACCTTTCCAAATGGAAAAATACAGCCCACAAGTACACAGCCATCAAATTGCTGAGGTAACTAATGTAAAAAGTATGTAAAGCCAAGAATAAGTGTTCAGCTACTTTTTGATGTGGTTATAGATTGAAGAATAATTTATGTTGACCTGCTTTTCCCAATGCCTCTTATTTATAAAGATTATAAATAAATTGTGGCTGAGCATAGAAGTAAATTAAGTGTTCAGATGTAGTGACTTTAAAATGTATTTATGGAATTAACTTCCTCTTTGATATACGTGTGCCGGTGCATTATGAACTGGTAGGCAGTTGGGCTCCCTGTACATTTATCAGGAGATGACTTCTGATCTTTCAAGTTTATTTTCTTCACAAAATCTTCTTTCTTTATAGCTGCTATGAGACAATCCATATAAAGTCTTAAAAAGTTTTCATCTAGATTTCTATGTAAGGCCAGAGAAAAAAGCATAAATTTTTGTACCTCTGTGTAATGTGTAGAGTCATTTGCTGGTGAAGCTGATGCTGGTTCCTGTTATGCTGGTGACTTTTACGAAGGGGGATGTTTTTCCCTTATAAACCAGCTTGGTGACAGTAACATATCCAGCAGAAACCCCCTTGATTTTTCTGGAAGCCCAACTGCAGCAAAACCAGAACTTGCACGTGGTAGTAGACCGTTAACGCGACTTTACACGCAGTGATATTTTGGAATACAGGTTACACAAGGGGTGAAGGCAATGACATGTCCCTGCACTGACCCACGAGCACCTCTCCCCAAACAGGGGGGATGCCTGCTGCTATTCTCTCACTTTAAGCAAAAAAGGAGGAAAAGACCGGGTGACTTCCTCAGCCGTGGCTGCCCCAGCCTTCTGCTTGATCTCTCACAACTTGCCAGCCCTGATGACCCAGTCACTCTGAACCTGGGAACACGATTCATTTAAACTTTTAAAGAGAGATAATAGCAATGTGAATAAATTTTACAGTAACCCATAGTGCTTTCAATAGCATGAATGTTGACAGTGCTTTTCTACACAGTCCCGAGGCACTTTACAGCTACGCTATTAAACCAGGAAAAGTCATAAAATATAGAAGCTGTGGGGGGAGAAAAGGACCCTGATCTTGTGTGGATCTGTGCCGTGTAGGTCAGGGCCTTATTCGTCATTGGCTTCTGGCTAAGCTTATAAACATATGTGTATGCATAAAATAGTTATTGTTGCTTTTGTGGATGTGGGCTAGAGCTTTAAAGCAAATTTATTAATCATTAGCAATCTCTCTGTATGGAACTATTAAATTGGCAGTGATTCATCATAAATGATTTCATAAATCTCTAATGCAGAGTTTGAAAGAGGGCAGTACCCAGAAAATTGAAGCAAAAGCAGATGTTTGTATAACTGCTCATGTGGCATAACTGTATGTTACAGCGCATCGCTGAGGCTCCCGTTCCGCAGTGCCCAGTTGCATATGTAACTTCATATAGCTTTTCTTGGCTCTAGTTAAAGATGTATTTTTATGCTGGCACATGGCCACAGGGCCCTGCACACCTTTCCAGGCGTGCCGTACAACAAACACTGGCCGTGCATATATTTGGTGTCAATCTTTCTCTGGACGATGCTGTGAAACCTGGCTTGTGTCATTCCAATATTCTACATGTACAAAATGTGCGTTTCCTCTTCAGTCCTTGGCAAAAACTCCACATTTTCCAAACCTTTTCCTCTCAGCTTCTTCCTTTCCGTTCCACGTCTGATCTAGCAAGTCCTGTGTTAGTGCCTGAATATCTGATTTAGCTGCCTGCACAAGATCTAGCCGCAGAATTTTTAATACATACCAAGATTTTTGACTTACTGTAGCAGAGCCTTGATGGGATATGCTGGAATATTGATAGAAAAGTGATAAATCTTGTTCAGGAAGGTCAGGCAAAGAAAAAAACCCCAATGTTACTTTGTGAACTCCATCATTTGGCAGCTGCAATCTTTGGAAAAGGAAGCAGGGAGACAGGCAAAAAGAATTTAATAGATTCAAGAGATTAGAACCTTCTGGATCAGCTGGGGCTGCTGAACTTTGATCAACAACAGCAAACAAATGGTCTGTAGCAATGTTTGAGCCATTAGTCATCAGGTCTAACAAGCTAGCAGAAGGTGGATGAGGTACCAGAAAACAGACAAAAACCAAATGCAGTGTCTGTTTTCAGAAATGCTGAAGCTCAGACTTAACTATCTCTCTCTCTCTCAAAAAAAAAAAAAAAAATTTAAAATATGCATAAGCAACTCTAACACAGCAAGGGAAATACATAACTACTAGCGTGGGTTTACTGAGAACACATCACATCAAATGAGTCCTTTTACAATAGAGCAGCATGTTTTGTGGACAGGCAGGAAGCTGTAGGTGTTAGATACCACCAGAGCTTCGCTGAGGCCAGCCTGTTTTCAAGGCATTCTCACAAACCAGGTAAGGAAATGCTGGAGCTATGGTTGGGGGAGTGCAGGACAAGCTGTATTAACGAGTTCAGATGCATTCAGAGTTGTTATCAATAGTTCACTTCAAAATGGGGGACAACTTGTCTTCAAAGACAGAGGTCGGAGTTATATTGGGTCGCAAGCCAAACAGTGAGTGACCAAGATCACACTGTTGCACGGAAGAAGCAGAGAAGTCAAGGCTTTGACGTGCACAGCTTACAGTTGTCTCTCACAAGACTCTTGTGCTGGTAAACACTTAGTTGAATATATAATGTTCAGTCTTGGGCAATGCACTTAAAGCAAGATACAGACCAGCAG
>NW_010526068.1:13564-14001 GCF_000687285.1 Phaethon lepturus | reverse complement strand
GTGAACAACATATAGAACAACTGACTGAATGACACAAGCCAGTAGTTTAGAGGATGGAGGAAGGGAAAGCTGATGGGAGATATATAGCTTCTGAAAACTACAAGGATCTGGTAGGAAAGGAGTGTTTAAGCTGTTTTCTCTATTCCAGGTGGTAGGACAGATTGTAACCAGCACAAATATTCCAGGTGGTAGGACAGATTGTAACCAGCATAAACTGCAGCAAGAAAGATTCAGACTAGACATTAAAAACAAACAAACAAAACCCACAAATTTTCTAATGATGCAGATAAAACATCATTGCAACAGATTTTCTGAGGTGGCTGTAAAGTGTCATTAGAGATCTTTAAGGATTGAATTAGACAAACTTTTGTCAGACGCAACTTAAGTGTATTTGAGCCTCCCTTAAGGCAAGGAGATACACACAATGATGTTTCTGG
>NW_010526068.1:382-13551 GCF_000687285.1 Phaethon lepturus | reverse complement strand
CCTATTTTCCTGTGATTCTATTAATTACGTTAGGAGTTCATAGTGTACTAATGTCATTTTGCTCACATTTTGCTGGAGACTGGTAACAAATCTTCCAATTCATCGTACAGCCCTGTGAGCTTGCATTGATATCTCTCTGCTAAAGCATTTACAAAATGCAAAATGAATAAATAGTCTTTTAATGAAATGTATCAATGAAATGTAAGCCATTTCCTCTCAGAATTGAATTAAGCATTATAAGTGATCGATAACTAGATTTCTGTATCTACTGAAAAGCTCTGCTGTAGAGTTATATAAATAGTCCAGCGTAAGAGAATATGGCTGATATTTTATCACTGTGACTCTCTGAAAATATCTGAAACCGGTTGGCGGTCTTAAAAGATTTGTGACTAGGTAGATTGAGCCTGTCTTTCAACTGTAGGTTACTGGGTCAAATTTAGCTTAACCCCAGAATTATGAGTAATGCCTGCTACCACATGCTGTCAGAGACCTCTGCAAAAACCAGTCAATCCTCTTCAGATTTCTGTGAATCTGGCAAGTATTTATTATCATCCTTTTAGAGAGTAACTGTCCTGGTTTCAGCTGGGATAGAGTTAATTTTCTTCGCAGCAGTTAGTATGAGACTATATTTGGGATTTGGGATGAGAAAATGTTGATAACATACTGATGGTTTGGGTTGTTGCTGAGCAGTCAAGGACAGTCCAGCTTCTCGTGCTGGCCAGCCAGCGAGGAGGCTGGGGACGCACAGGGAGCTGGGAGGGGACACAGCTGGCCAAAGGGATATTCCCTACCATACAACGTCATCCTCGGTATATAAAGCTGGGACGAAGAAGGAGGAAGGGGTGGAGGGACGTTCGGAGTTACGGCGTCTGTCTTCCCAAGAAACCATTACGCGTGATGGAGCTCTGCTGTCCTGGAGATGGCTGACCCCCTGCCTGCCCATGGGGAGTGGGGAATGGATTCCTTGTTCTGCTTTGCTTGCGTGCACGGCTTTTGCTTTACCTGTTAAACTGTCTTTATCTCAAACCATGAATTTCCTCACTTTTACTCTTCTGATTCCCTCCCCCGTCCCACCACGAGGGAGCGAGCGCCTGCGTGGGGCTTAGTAGCTGGCTGGGGTTAAACCATGACAGTAACAAAAGCATTGAGTGAAAATCTGCAAGAATTTAGGCACCTAATTCAATATTTCATCGCATAAGCAACTTGCCTTTAGATGCTGTGAGCGTTCTCCACCTTGACTTTTTTAGTAGTCTTCCCCCAAGTGGGTATAAAACTCTTAGGTGTTGGTATGTGTTCAGTGACGGCGCTGCTCATTGCGCTGCATACCCTTTACATAAGTACAATCCTTTCAGTCCGGAATTGCATGGCACTGTTTACAAGTCAATGCAATTTCTGAACGCAAACATGCCTAAACAGGGAATGGAAGTGCATCATTTTCTTTGCCTTGTCAACACCGGGCTAATTCTGTCAGCTGGCACTGCTGTGGCATGAGATTCAGCTTTCTGATACAAAAACGGGTCTGTACAACCGGACATTTGAGTGGTCCCGTACGTATGTCTTGTGTTAATCCTTTACACATGAATTAATTCATATTTGTAGTAATTGATATGTCAAATTGAATTTGACACCTCTGTAATAAAAATCAGTCCACCTCTTTTAGTTTGGGGTAGACATTGTGTAACATAAATGGAAATATTTCCTATTTCAAAGTTTCTCAGTGATTCAGATGGAGCTTTAAAAAGTTACTTGTTTGTTAAGTTAATTGTGAGTCAGAAATCTGTCCACTATGAATATGATAGCATTCTAATGTCCAGCAATGTGACCAGCAGAGATAGACATTCCTCCTTTTTTTAGGTTATATATGGTTTTAGATTTTCAAACTCCTTTATTGCCGTATTGTCCAGATTTTAACATTTATGGCAAACTCACTGGCCTCTTCAACCTTTAATCTTAGGGAGCTGTATGCTCCACTCTGTAAACGGGGTCCATTTCATCTGCTGTTACTTATGTGTTCGTTTTCATATTCAATTTCTGGGTGTCTAAATGGTTGCTTATTGTGCTAAAGGGACCCTATTTCAGTTCTCCCAACTCCGTAACGCTCAGCCTTGTGCTCGCATCCCTCATACTTTTTCCAAGCGGGGCAGGTGAGGTCAGAGTCCCTTGGTGAGGACGGATGAGTGACGAGTGTTCAGCACCGGTACCTGTGTCTGCTTCAGGTTTCTACAACGCTTGCACAAAATGACAGTGGCCTGTTTAAAAACTGTGGATGAGGTTGCGTTCTTCCTTTAAAATAGCTTCAGATAACTTCAGTTTCTCATGCCCTTACTCCTCCTCTGGCTCAGCAGTGAATAGGGCACGAGCTTTCTGAATCCTCTCTCGTCCTGTTGAGAGCACTCCAGTCCACTAAGTTTTCCAGGCTTACGTTCATTGTTTCCATCTGACCTACACAGTTGTCTTTTCAATAGTTTAATGGTGTATACTAATGTGTTTTAAGCTACCTGACTATTAAGGACTGTCTATATTTTGCTACAGTGCTTCTCATTTTCATTTCTGTTTTGTCGCTGTTATAACTAGAAGCCTTAATTAGCCACGTACTTAACATGTGTTACCTGTTACCAAGGCAATATTGTCTTTAAATCTGAGGAGGTGGATTTGCTTTCTTTTTATCCCAAGTGCTCTATTCTGATTTCAGTTCTGCACCTGCTTAGCAACGAAAAGACACGTGTTCAAGGGGATAGCTGTAACCTTGGCTTAAAAGCTGAGTCTAGATATGATTGTCCTTAAAACAACCAAACCCCAACCTCTAAGCATTTAGCAGTAGCCCTGGGTGCTACAGTGACATTAGTCTTCAGCGGGGTCTATTTCTTTCTTAAAAAAGCTTCTATTGTGACTACAAAGCAGTAAGGTGGGCCTTCGCATGGAGTAATCAAATGAAATTGTTACGATTTGTGATTAAAGGGGTGATACACAGGCATATACTGCAGTACGTACCGTGTTAGAAACACCCACCATCCTGCTATGGATTAAGCGGCTGAAACCTGCGACCTGTTTTTCCTGGTAGAGTGTGAGGAAAGGCAAACAAGCCTCTCCCCTTACCCCCAATATTTTTTTCTCAGTGTAGGGAGATTCTTTCTTGCCGGTTGCATTGTGTACGCCTGCTGTTTGATGCCACCAGCTGCCAGGCATCCCAGCACATGCACAGTTATGCCAAACAAGTTGCCTTCCACCTTACCTGATGATGAAGAACTATCCTGGCTTCCACAGTTTTCCACCTTGAGGTCTTTAGCGAAACTCTTCTGTGCCAGGGAGTAATTCTGCACAGATGAAAAGCAGACTGTAGAAGGACATAATAATTATACTAGCAGAAAAATGTCAGCAGACTAATGTAGGTCCCCTATAGGGGTTTGAATCATCTTATGAAAAGTGAATCCATTAAATAAAACAAAATGTTAGCGATTTTGTTGGGAGTGACAGAAGCAGCCAAATGTTCTTCCTGCTGTAGCTCTGACATTCTTGCAATTTTTGGCTGAGTAAGAACAGCAGGCTCTCTTTCTCAGTTAGTTATCAGAGCTCAGATGTATATAAAGGTTTCTTAAGGTTGTGAGACGGGGAGAAAAATGTGAACCATGCCCTGGCAAAAGTACTCATCATCTATTTCACTGTAAATTGTTTAAAAAAAAAAAATTAAAAATTGCAGCCCAATCCTGGGAACAAATGAGTTCAAAGGCACTGCAGAAGCTCGTCAAGATCATCTGGTCCTTTGCCTTGGAGCACAGGCTCAATTACAAACCCAGAATTACAATGCCAACCTATGCAGTGTCATTAATGGGGAAAAAAAATAAAATAAATCAAATGCTAGAAAAACACCTAGTGAGGTGTGACCCCACATAATTCTTACAGAATTTGCATATGTTTGCTTGTTATTAGTGTTTATAACTACTTATTAATGAGTCTTTTGAAACAATCTAGACATTGCCCTTGTTCCACTGCTGGGGAAATAGAGGCTCTGCTCACAGAATTTCTGTGAATAGGCTCTCGTTAGTCTAAGAGGAAAAGACATATTCTTTGACAAGTGTGCAAAGTGGAAAAAAAATCTGCCTGTGAGTGGGAGTCCAGTTTTCTACCCTGTATCTCACGGAAAGACTGTAAGAAAGGATTCTTACATTACATCAACCACAAATGACATGAGAATTTTCTTTAAGTTACTTCTGAAGCTGGCACCCAGGAGACTCTTGTTCGTGCAGAAGATATTTTTAAATTTTCAAAGAAAAGTCAGAGTGTAACTTTTGTTTAATTCTCACAGTTCCTTTTTAATCTGTCCTGTCTCTACTGGGTCCAATGTTCTTATAGATGAGCCTTTTCTGTCTTTTTTTTTTTCCTTCTAAACGTAGTGTAATTTCACCGATAATCAAATAACAGCCTTTGATGCAGAGGTCTATATAAGGCAGCTATTCCTTCACCTACACCAGGTAGCAGCAGCTGTCAAAGGGCTTTTTCCAGAGAACAGCAAAATACCTGAAGCACCACATTAGCTTGAGGAGAAACTTCTAGTCGACCCTTTAAATGATGTGGTCTCTTAAATCAAAGCTATTAACGGTGAAGATGTAAAAACCCTCCGAGCACTAACAGTGCCAGGATGTTTTACAAGACCCTCCACTCAACATAACAACACGGGATTGTTGGTTGGGATGGCCTGCTGCTATAGGGCCAAACGCTACTAAAGCTGTAAATAAAATCAGTGGCTTCAAGGGTGCGGTTACAGAGTAGGTGATAGGAGGTTGATAGATGGGGGCAGCACTGTCCCCCCACACTGAAGGAAAGGCTTCATTCTTATTCTGTAAGGTTATGCATCTCAGAATAGGACGAACCAGTGGCCAAGGCTGTGGAAACTACGGACTCCTTCCTTCCTGGAGACTTTCTCTGCACGTTCGGTTGGCCTTGGGGATTGCTTCATTTTTGTGTGTATTTTATATCTTACTGGTAGAAGAGCAAAAGAAAACCCAAGTGCTGTTCTGGTTTAGTTAACAGTACTTTGAGGTTTACAAGTCTAGTGTTTTCCCATCTCTCATCTGCAGCATGAGGTTGTTTCTGCATTCTGAACTGATAGAGTTTAGAGCTGCAACATCTTTATCGGCAGTGACTAATGCATGAGCCAGAAAGAGCACCATTTGGTTTGCAGATCCCATAATCAGCCACAGTCTAATCTCAGCCGTGCTTGTGTCATCTAGCATAATTCCACTCAAGCAAATGGCTTTACTCTGGACATTATGTGATGTAACTGAAATCAGGATCTGTCTCAAAGTATACAGTCCTGACGTTCAAAACAAAACAAAAAAACAAACCAAAACCAACACATATTTAAACTAAGCAAAAGATGTAACGTGGGTAGCAGCTACAATGCACACCAGGCCCATAATGACAGATTATGACATTTTCAAGCAAAACCTGGCAGCATTGTAACAGACCTGAAACTGCAACCCTTGCAACAGGACAAAACCTGAAACCAACAGCTCGGAGTGACCTTGCTCAGTCCTTCTTTTTGGAAGGTTTAAATGACATGAAGACCTTGTGGTTTTGGTTGGCGGCTCAGAGACGGGGCAGCCTCAAGTATCTTCCAGTTCCCATAGAAATAAATGACAATAATATGCAAGGTAACGCGCGGTATAAAACGCATGGCCCTAGTAGGACCTGCTGAAGCAGACCGAAACAGGTTTTCCTATGCATGGACTGAAAGGTGTTCCAACTACAAACTACATTTAGCAGAATACAGCTAAATAAAAAGTGCCTACGTCATATACTGCAGCTAGATATATTCTTGAAGCACTTTAAACTAAAAAGCCTTTACGATTCTAAACAACCCATATGTCTGTCAAAGCTGTCATTGTGCTGCAGCAAGTAAAGGAAACAAAACTTAATTTGTAATGAAGCTTCCCCTGGCTGAAAGCACGAGTCTTCCCCGTTCTCGTTTAAGCCTCCGTTCACAATTGCAGAGCTCGCTCTCTCAGACTCCTTATAAAATGCTTTGCATTTCCTTTTGAATCATGTCAAGTTAATTTTATGGCAAACAATCTCTGTTTTCTGAAACACACATAAGAAATATAATTATTGCTGGGTGAAGGGGAGTTGGAAGTAAACAGAACATGATGCTGGTAATTGTTTTTGGGCACTGGTCCTGGGAAGATTCTAGCCACCTAAGTAAAAAACATCTAAAAAATGTCCTTAATTATAAATGGGAACCTTTGTAGTATAATTCTAAGATCAGAAGGAGAAAGCAACATCCTACTACCAAAAACAACAAAAAAACCCCATATCACTCAGCAGATAACCCTTTTGGCAACCAAGCCATTCTTTGGTTCGCTACGGTACATAACCGAAGAAATGTTCCCTTGCTTTAATTTTCAAATTTGTTGAAGCAACAAGGTGAGACTCCAGGATGTTTAACTTTGACCTCACTCTGTTTCTACTTCAATCAATGGGGGTTTTGCCATAGGGACAACCTGCTGTAGCCAAAACAACATGTTGGCCGTTCTTACCCAAAGGTGTGGTCCTCACGTCAGCGGGACGTGCTTCTTTCTACAAGTCAGTCTACTCCAGTAAGTTCAGCTGTACCTACCTGTACTGAGACAACATGTGGAGCAGAATTGACTGAAATATCTACTCTGCTTCCTTGTCTTGCCTAGACTAAGTGTTTTTGAACTTGTTTGTTTTAGTGCTTTTAAAGTACAATTGTTTTCAATTACTTTTGATGTAAGTGGCACTACAGGCAAGTGAGGCTGGCAAGATCTGTCCTTGCTGCAAACATTTCACAGTTGTAATCATCTAAATTGCCTTGTGAAATTGTTCATTAGATAAAAATTAATAAATCCCATAAATGAAATCCAATGCACCGTTAGGCTGTTGACATTAAATTTGGCATAAAAACATAGTTGTAAATGAAGTCATTTATATACACATTGATTTGGGGCCAAATCTTGAGGTCCCTAAACAATTTTTAAACCAGTGTTTACTCTAGCAAGTCTATTGAATGGGAGCGAAAACAGTGGCCCAAGGTATAGCTCTGAGAGCTATTTGTGAAGGTTTAGTTTCTCTCACCTGCTGCATGTAGCATGTGGGGAGAGAGTTCAGGCTCTCGAGGAGCATAGACTTCCCCATTGCCCTGTTTCTGACCACGCGAAGTCATCGGTGTGTAACAGTACTGGTAGAGCGACTTCTGTACAGAGCCCCGCGTCTGGGGCCTTGGGGTCTCTGTGGATGGAGGGTGATATGGCACTGAAGCTGGTAGATCATCTAAAATCAGCGGACAACACCCAGCACTAATTATTTCCTTCGTGCTCTCCCATTTGGGCATCCTAGATGATTCAGGTTCGCAATGCAGATCACGACTGGCTGTGTTTTTTCCCATCAAATATTGCCAGTTTTTATGTACATATACCCACTAATGTTGTAACAGACCCTAGGGTTGCCTCAAGTTGTAGTTTCGTGAGAAAGAGAGTGAATTGAACAAAAGACATGTATTTAATTGGAGTAGTAATGAGAAGAAAATTTTCTCATTTGTTACAGGATGAAACCAAAATAACACTTTTCAAATCAGTGGAGCTACTTCACAATTATATCAATAGCTCTGAAAACTGAGCTGAGCCTCAAGTTTTGGGGTTTTGTAGTGTCTTTAGGAAAAAAATGGTTATTAGTTGTCTCGGATGAATTAAAAAAAAGGTTAGAAAATGAGTGATTTTGTAAACAGTTTTAGTCTATCGACAGATGGGAGAAATGGAGAACAGGTTGTAAAAGTATAAGCTAAAGCATTATTAGTATTGTACTTTTACTGAGCCAACTTGTAGAGGAATTGAAAAAACATTCTGTTGGTTAAGTAATCACTACACATATGCTTTTGGAGATTAATACTTAGAATTTTCATAGCTTTTGGATGTGTCAGTTCTGCTGAAAGGATGAAACTGCAAAAATGCACTAGAAGCAAGTTTAAAGCATTAATAGCAATGTCAGATACACTTTAAGGATAATCACGACTCCTTTACAGCCAGTAGACCTAGTAGTCTCAGATATAGAAATAAGACTTTTGACAACTAAACATGTCTGAGAGTGGGAAAAGGCCCAAGAACTTTGTATAGTATTTTTGAACCTGGGCAGCTATTTCATGCCTTGGTTTTGAGTACTATATTCTGTGCTATACATGCGTCATACTGGTGGTCTTTAGAAGTGATTGCATAAACGCTGTGGCTTCTTCCCTTTCTTATGACGGTAATGACCGGTAAATGACAGTCTTTATTCCAGGAAAATATTAAGATATTTCAAATATCAGTAATAGATGTAACTTAGTCCTCAAACTACCCGCCTGGAAGTTGTGTGAAACCGATATTCGGGGTCATAACAGTGGTTGAGATTTACTTATATCTGGGTGATTTAAATATGTATTTAATACTACATAATATTTCATTGTGTGACAAGAAATGCAGTCAGGAGACAACATGTGTTCTGTCCGTGAGCTTTTGCATAGTTTTAGAACATCTGTATTCCATATGGTATTCACTGAGCAGTGAAACTGGTTAATAATTGGTGAAGAAGGGGAAAAAGTTTAGCTACTGGCCAGTTTCAGTTTTAAGATGTGTGATCTAAAACAGGATGCAAAAGAAGATTGATTTTGAGCGACATAAAACTTGATTTTATTTTTAAGTTTGTTTATTAACAAACTGGGTCCTTTGTGTGAGCCAGATAGGTAAATCACCAGCAACGCACAGGATCATGCCCCACGCTTGAATACTCAGGCTGCTGCCGGTAGAGATGTGCGAGATGAGAATGTATTTAACTGTATTGCTCAATCTAAACAGGTTTAAAATATATTACTGAAAATCTAGAGTCTTATTCTGATGCTTTGATTAACGATGGTTAGTGCTGACTGGGACTACTCATAAAGCTGCGCCTGGTGTAAGAGGTGCTGCCTGCGACCGAGATGGAAGCTGGGTCAAAGCTAGAAGCTTTTCAAAATCCCAGGAAGTGACTATTTGCCTTGCTGGCAAAATATTAATCTTTGAGGCTTGTTTCTGGATACCAGATTTCAACACCAGAAACCTGCAATGGTTGACTTCAGATTTCTGATTACACAGGAGACAAATCAGGCCCCCAAGAAGTCTTTTTCTTTTCTTTTTTTTTTTTTCTTTTCCATAACCATGCCTACTATTTTATAGGGAAATTTTGTGATAACTTTGTGACACAGCTGACCTAAGGATAACACTGTTGTTTAATACTATGGGTTGCATGAGTCTAAAGAGAAGACGCTATATATCATACGTGAATGTGTCATCTTTGAATCCTAATGCTAACATGGGAAATAAGAGCAGTAGCTAGATCACTGCAGTAAGGTGAAAAAGACAAATCACCTCAGGGTGCCCCAGGATCCCAGCACTAGAATATTTGCGTTTTCTTTATTTTAATGTTTTCATTTATTCTTTTCCTGGTATTCAGTAAGGGCCCTTTCACACCTAAAGAAGGAAGAAAATATCTTCACACTGTTAAAACAGTAGGCATTAAATGCAGGAATATCTTCTCGGAGTAGAGGTGTGTATGCCATTATATTTGTAGAGCATCTTTATAATAATGTTTCAATGATTACTTGAGGTTCCCTGGAAGCTTGCTCAAGTTGTTAATTTAGCTTTTGATAACATTTGCTTTGATTATTAAAAGTAACCTCAGAATAGATTAAAATAATTCCAATAAGCTTGTTAATTTTCCTTGAAATTTTAATGCCGTAATATTTCAACCATACTATTACTCCAAACTGATCTTTGATTCTGTTCAAGGAAAAAAACACAGAATAACTTTGGAAGCACACATGCTTCTACCAGAGTCATTACAAGATTTTTCTTAGAGATTAGTATAGACTGTTCAAAGAAGGTGAAATAAACGTTTATAGTCAAAAGAAAGAAAGGGAAAATAGAAACCAAAGGTTAAAAGTAAAAACTTCAAGAAATTGTTGGGCATTGTTTTTGAGATAAAGATGTCCCTCACTGTTCCATGATGTCAGGAGCTCTTCAGCTGCCCAGCACCTTTGAAAATTAGCCATTTTTATAAAGTTTGAGGTCTAAAGTTGCACTCCCTTTTATGTATTTGCCCATAACTTATCATTGATACTTCATATGCATAATTCTATTTCTCTTATTAATGTAACTCCCTCGGCTATGAAACTTTGAGCTATGATCATAGAGTGAATAAACACAGAAAGCAAAAAGGTCTTACCCTCTCCGTCAAAACTCCCAGGCATTTGCATTTTGCTTTTTGCCTAAAGATTGTGCATGAGGCTGTGAATCTGGGAGCTAAGCAAGCTGACAATTTCTCTTCAAAGTCATCCTTGCTGCAATTCATTTTCAGCCTTTTCAGTCTCCCTTGGACGGTTACAAAAGACAGCTTTATTCTGCAGCTCTCTTCCCCTATTTTTGTACATGTAGTTTTCTGTTCATCATGTTTAGGGCACCTTCATTTCCTCTGTCTCACAGAACCAGGGATGATTATGTTAAGTGTGGAAGTCTCCTCTTTCTACTTTTGGACAGTAAACCACAGAATTATTTGCCATTGCTCTTCATCAATTTTAGTGGGGTTTTTCTGTTTGAGTGTTAATGTGGCAAGACCCCCGTGGTAACACAGAGCAGGGGAAGCCTAAACTTGTGTTAATAAAATGACTTTATGTTGTCCTTGTGAGATGTATTAGCTACTAGCTGCACTACAGCATCTTCCCTTCTGTATAAATCCCCAGGAAAAGATGTAGGGGCTGGAAGGGACTGGAAGATATCTTCAATCCTGTTAATCACCACAAGTAAAGGGAAGGTATTAGAAATACCCCTGAGGCTAATCCTGTCAAATCACTCTCATTCTGAAAGGTAGAACTGATACGTGCAGCCATGTTGCATTTGAGCTTCCACCCACAGGAAAACCTGAGCGAGTCTGAAGCCATGTGCCTTTACACCTAGACTTTGTGAGCTTGATCATCTGGATGCCCACTTTAAAGCTCTTAAGGTATTCAGAGATTGCAGTGGTGAAGATTATGTAGAAAACTTATTGGCTAGAAGGTTAAATCTGCTTCTCGGGATGGGAATACCAAATTAATGATCACTTCAAAAATGTATATGACTTACCTCCAGACGCGCAGAGCTCTCTGCATCTGTCCTCCTACGCCCGTCGTGCCCGCTCCAGCGCAGAGCCTCTCCTGCCGCCAGCGTGCTTGCGCCAGCGAGGGTGAAGGGCTGATCTCCCATTTCCCTAAGCTGAAACAACTGCACCGATTCCCGGCTGAAAATCACATACTGCAGAAGGCACCATGCTGCACAGAACAGCTGCTCCCCAGCTCTCTCCTTTCTCTCCATAGGTCCTCTCTCCTCAAAATGGCCATTGCTTGAACCGAGCGGTGTATAAGTATGTGGGCACATATGTTAGTTTGGTACAGCAGTATGCAAGATGCGTGTGTGGGGAGGGGGCTGCCTTTCCCAGAGACCCTCGTAGCTGTAGTAGAGGTGCTGCATCTGCCAATCCGTTTTTGGGGCACTGGCTTGTTCTGCTCCACCCAGTGCCACATAGCAGATGGGAGCATCTGCCCTTGCATTTGTAGCCATTGGAACAGGGTTTAAAGACGAGCTTGCGTATTCCAAAGCCACATACGTTGCTCCAGAGGATAAATCAAGGTTTTGATTTATTTGAAAACAGAAACAAACCCCTTCTCAGTTTTGGGAGGAGCGTTCTGGTTGGAAACTTGTTCGTCACACTGGCTTGAGGACTTTAAAAATGCATCCTGTTTCACAGACAGGTGCTATCTTTGGAATCTCTACAGGATTTCCAGATTGCTGTACATCTGACACTGCCATGAAGGAATAAAACTGTTTTTCCACTTGTACTAATTTCTCAGGAGTGGCATTTTGCTTTTACAGTAAACATGTCTGCCTGACACAAGAATTGTGAAGAATCTTTCCTGGGCTGAGACTTAAACTACTAATACCTACTTTTTTTTTTTTTTTGGCTTCCTTCTTTTGTCAGAGAAAAAGTTGTTGAGAGAGTTTAATGGCCTTTAGCTTCAGTCCTCAAAATTCAACCAGAAGATACCCAACTGCTGGTATTTGACTTTGATTTCCTCACTGGAAAACAGTGTGTGAAACAGTCCTTCACAAGGACATATTTTCCAGCTGATGAAGCCCTGACGTGTTCATTCCCAGCCTCTCTATTCTCTTCTCATCCTTCCACTTGGCCTGGGAAGAAAGACCTCACCCCACACCATTTGCCACCTTCTCTCCGTGTCTCTGCCTTTTCTATATCCGTGTTTAAGACCTGCTTTGAATCCCACACTTCCCTTGGAATTTCTTCCACATCCATCTGCTTGTACATCCCTGATCACCTCTTCCAAGCACCTTATGAGGGATAAAACAAGTTATAAGCCCCTCTAACTGTACATTACCCATATGATCACTCACGTGTGAGCCAGGAGGTCTGTTTTCATTGGTCTTTTTCTGCCTTAGTTGGATGGACCCATATTTTGTCTCTTCTGCTCAGGGTGCCATTTTCTGTTTCCCAGTCGGTCAAGGAGAAAAACCAACAAAAAATGTCTGCTTTTCATTTGTTTAAATATGTTAAAGGATGTGACCATAAAACACTATTAGTTAGAGCTGTGAACTTTTAATTATGTTTTCCTTCACTAGTCTAACTGTAAGCTGGTAAGGACTCACAGGAGAGACTTGTTACAGTGGTGTAAATGGCGGTTTGCTCTAGTAACCCGGTAATCTACTGACACAAGTTGTTCCCATGGAAATTTTTTTTTTAAATAAAAAACCACCATAGAATAACTTCCCTAGAAAAGCCCTGGAAAACCAAACAATTCTGGTTTAGCTGTTGTTATGACTTCTGTGTGTAATTTGCTACCTATCTAGCCCTTGGTGCCTCTGTTTACATCTGTGTACCATATATTGACGTTTGCCTAATGAAATGCTGCTCGGGAAGATTTATGGGTGTACATTAATAGAATAATTAAAGGTCTTTGAAAGTCTCGGATGAAATGCGCACCAGGTCAGGGAGGAAAAAGAGAGTGGAAGTAAGAGGTGGGAGGTGATGTCTGCACCTACGGCCTGTTGGGCTGACCCACCACGTTGCAGGGTGATGTGCATGTGGCTGTTGCAAATGCA
>NW_010526068.1:0-351 GCF_000687285.1 Phaethon lepturus | reverse complement strand
GCGGGGAGTGGTGGGGGGGGGGGGGGGGGGGGGGTGTGTGTGTGTGTTTGCACCCACGGACTTCCTCTGGGCTTTCACCCGCTGAAAGAACAGCATCTCACCTTTCCTTACCCAGCCGACTTGCAACCGGGCTGCCCTAGGAAATTTGGGGGGGCTGGGGGCGGGGCAAGATGCGAAAGGAGGGAGAGACGGGAGGCAGAAGCAGAGAGCCCACCCGCAGCGTGGGGAAGAGACCGGCTTTGTGCGTGGGGGGAGGAAGGGAGAGGAGTAAAATCCCTAATCCTTAAAGCCCCGGAGGGCGGGGGGAGACCGGGGAAAACTTTCCGCGGCAGCGGGTTGGGGCTGCGGCTG
>NW_010526067.1:0-409 GCF_000687285.1 Phaethon lepturus | reverse complement strand
CAGCACGAGGCGGGAGGCCACCATGGTGGGAGCCGTGCACGGGCAGGGGAACGGTGCCAGGGCCTGGGGGTGTGAACGTAACCGAGACCGAACAGTAGCCGGGCTGTGCGCCGGGTGTGCGTGGCACCGCCGCGGCCGGGCCCCTGGGCCATGGGCTCTGCCTGTTCGGGTGGTGAGGGAAAGGGGTGGCCGTGCAGCTGCCGCAGGAATGTCTCTGGGGCACGTGGAAACAGGGAAGCAGGAGTGTCCACGTGGGGTGTAGGAGGTCACTCGGGCTTTGAGTGGGACAGGAGGGATGTCATGGCCGTGCAGCCCCTGCCCGCAGCAGCCTGCCGAGGAGCCTTGCTGGCCGGTGTGCCCGCTGTGAACAGAGCCCCTAACGGTGCCTCCAGGCAGCGCGAAACCACGC
>NW_010526066.1:0-16804 GCF_000687285.1 Phaethon lepturus | reverse complement strand
CTCGGGGACGATGTCCTGTTTAGGGGAAGGAGAGGAGTCTGAGGGAGGGCTGCCGTGCGTGGGCTCACCGAGTCTCCTGCTGCCCCCGACTCCCGCTCGGGGCTAGTCGGTCATAGTCGGTGTGTTTCTGGAAGTCCAAAGCTGGGAGATATACGATTATTTAATGAAACACAAGTTTGCTTTCTGTATTGAAGCACATTTTCAGCAATGGCAGCAAGAGAGAAAAGTTTGAAAATCCATTTAAGCTCAGAAACTCAAAAGCAAAGAGTATACTTCCGTTGGCCCTGATCTTTCATCAAGACCAAAAAAGATCATGCAAGTAGCCTAACAATTTATAGGCATACAAAGACAGCAAAATCTGTGTCTCTGCCCTGTGTCCCTTCTCCCTCTTTGTTCATGAACGCACCCGTGCAGATAAAGTATCCCTCAGTTCTGTAGGAGCTGCTGGTCTCCCACTGCATCTCCTCTCTTGGCTGGTCTCAATAGCACACTATATTTACATAGTCATGGGCAACGGCCTGTAGGACACAGCTTTTCTGCTGTGCCGGCAATGGCATGTAGCTAGGCTGTGAGATTAAAGAAATTGCGCAGCCTGTACCCAAGTTGCTGTCTGCGACACCCCCACATCAGGCAGCATCCAGCTGTTTGGTCAGAAAAAGCATAGGACGGGAACAGGGAGGCACCGAACAAGGCAAGTAACAACCCATGATATGGAAAATACATAGGGCAGCAACAGCCTGGGAAGTACCAAGGGATGGTAACGAAAAAAGGACAGCCCTAACAATACAGCTCCTGCATTGGAGAAGATCCAAATGGTGTCTTCCCTCACAGAGTCCCCTAGGCAGCAATTGGTAGTGCCACATCAAAATAAAAGAATCGGTACTGTGTCAGGTCTGTGGGAGAAAGGGGAGGGGAGCCAAGTCGGAGGCTAAGAGAATTCATGGTTCTATTCCTTTGCTGTTGTGATCACAGGAGGCTTTACAATCAGAATGGAGCCATGGGGGTGGCAACTTGCAACAGCAGGTGAGATGAAATAGTCTAAGCTGAACAGCTTCTAAGAAAAAGGCCATGGGGTGAAAAATCTTTGGGAAATGGATATGGCCTTCATTTTCAGCTGAAGCAATTCCACCAAGATTTACTTGGATCAGGTTAATTGAACAAAATACGATTTGTGAGGAGACTTCTATGCACTTCTGTTAGGCAGTAAGTTTATGCTGGGTTTCATGGCTTATTCAGTAGGACAATACTGGAGATGGACCAGACCAGACTATCACAGTGTTTTGGGTAGGCTGCCAAGCACAAGGAATGACTGATCCAAGAAAGGAGTGCTGTAAGAACCCAGCTTTTGCATCTCTCAGTCAGAACCCTAATTGGTTGTGGACTTTTTGGGGGGTTGGAAAAGGATAGAGATGAGATATTTTCATTCCTTAGTCTTAAACCCCAGATTTTGGCTGTGATTGGAAAAAGAAAAGCTAAAACAAGTGTGTCTGTCTGCATACCTTAAAAACAGGGTATTGCAAAGATCTAATGGGAAGCCCATTTCCATCCTGGGAGATTTCCTTTCCCAAAACCCATTCCTGTCTGTAGCTCAACATGGACTCAGAGACCATCACCCTGGGGCTCCATGTTGGAGCAATTCCATGTTGGAGTGATGCCTCATTTAATAGATCCTAATCTCTTCAATGTCTTGAATCAGCCAGGTAAGTATTTGTTTCCATATGTTAGTTATATATCCAAGCTTAAACCCCTGATTTTTTTTTTACACTTACCATTGCTTCCTAACCGCACAGACCTAGAGGCAAAAGGAATTTAGGTGACTAACATTAAGTGTGGCAACATACAATCTTTAGGTTCCTGTTTGCCACAGCACATAACCTTGTGCCATTCTTCCACAATCACCTGCAATACATGGGGAAAGGTAGATACCTCACTGGTATCCATAACTACCAGCTTACTCAACACTGCTCCACCCAAAACCAACCACCATGAACATGTTGAGCTTAGACAAGCAGAATGGTCTTCTGTGGAAGGAACCAGAATGACTGCCAGCTTGGAGCATACGTTAGCTACTCTTCGCCTCCTTCTTGGGCTTTTGCCTTCTGCTCAGATGCACTTTCAAACCATCTTACCTGCAGAGCACGGTGCTTTATCAAACGCTCGGTTAGGTGGAGTAGCAGGATGTCTTTGTGATAGTATGAAATTCTCTTCTATAGCTGGGTCCCCTGAGCTCCTTCCTTTATGTTTCTCTCCCCATCTCTCCCCCCCTCCCCAGAAGGATGGGAAGGTATATAATGCCAGCTCCTTCTTTCCTTTTACACAGAAGCCTAGTCATCCTTTGGAGATGCAGCACAACCAGTGTAGTTCCCCTCTCCTTCAGAGGGGGGATGAAAGCCCTCAGTTCTCTGGCTTTCCTGAGGATGTCCTGACAGTCAGCATATTGAATTTTGGAGCATGGGCATGATCTATAATGCTGATAAGCATCATGTGTGAATGCTTCCAGACTGAATCCCCTTTGGAGTTTCGGCAAGGGAACATTGGAGCAGGCATGAAATGGGCGCAAAGCAATCAACCCCCACCAAAGACAGCCTGGGGCAGAAATAAAAATAAGAAAAAAACCCTGATACCGATGTAGAAGCTGGGGAAATTTTCACATGAAAAATCTATGGAACTTGTTTACTTCTAGATTTAGGCATTAGCTAAGCAAGAGAGAGCTTTTATAGCCACCCTAACTACAGCACCTTCAGTCAGACCTCACAAATAAGCGTAAGACCCAAATCAAAATGAAAGCTTTAGGTTACAGGATTAAGATCTCCTCTGATCCAGCACTTATTCTTAACCTGCTGTATTAAGGGGATAGTATTACTAACAATTTACAGGAATTACTAAGGCAGAGGAGGTGATGAAAGGATCTCAATTGCTCAGCAGGTCAGTAGCAGAACCCAGTTTCTGTTTTCTTCTCTTTAACAGTTTCTGTACCTTACTGACCCCTAACCAAACTGTGTGTTAAGTCATCCTCATCAAGCCTGACTTCCCCATTTTAAAGAGAAGATGTCATCTACCTGGACTTGTGCAAAACATTTGACACTGTCCCGCACGACATCCTCATCTCTAAATTGGAGAGACGTGGATTTGATGGATGGACCGCTCGGTGGATAACGAATTGGCTGGATGGTCTCACTCAAAGAGAGTGAGTGAGAGCCAAGTCAATGGCTTGATGTCCAAGTGGAGATCAGTTACAAGTGGTGTTCCTCAGGGGTCGGTATTGGGACTGGTGCTGTTTAACATCTTTGTTGGCTACATGGACAGTGGGATTGAGCGCACCATCAGCAAGTTTGCTGATGTCACCAAGGTGTGTGGTGTGGTCGACATGCTGGAGGGAAGGGATGCCATCCAGAGGGACTTTGACAGGCTTGAGAGGTGGGCCTGTGCAAACCTAATGAAATTCAACAAGGCCAAGTGCAAGGTCCTGCACATGGGCCAGGGCAATCCTAAGCACAAATACAGGCTGTGTGGAGAATGGATTGAGAGCAGCCCTGAGGAGAAGGACTTGGAACTGTTGGTTGATGAGAAGCTCAGCATGACCTGGCAATGTGCGCTTGCAGCCCAGAAAGCCATCTGTATCCTGGGCTGCATCAAAAGCAGCGTGGCCAGCAGGATGAGGGAGGTGATTCTGCCCCTCTGCTCTGCTCTGGTGAGACCCCACCTGCGTCCAGCTCTGGGGCTCCCAACATAAGGATGTGGACCTGTTGGAGTGAGTCCAGAGGAGGGCCATGAAGATGATCAGAGGGCTAGAGTACTGCTCCTATGAAGGGAGAGAGTTGGGGCTGTTCAGCCCAGAGAAGAGAAGGCCAGGGAGAGACTCACGGGAGACCTTACAGCAGACTTCCAGTACCTGAAGGCCTACAAGAAAGCTGGACATGCACTTTTTACAATGGCATCTAGCAATAGGACACAGGATAACTGCTTTAAACTGAAGGAGAGTAAACTGAGATTAGAGATAAGGAAGAAATTCTTCACTATGAGGGTGGTGAGGCACTGGAACAGGTTGCTCGGAGAAGTTGTGGATGCCCCATCCCTGGAAGTGTTCCAGGCCAGGCTGGATGGGGCTTTGAGCAACCTGGTGTAGTGGAAGGTGTCCCCCAGGGGTCTTGGAACTAGGTGATCTTTAAGGTCATTTCCAACCCAAACCATTCTATGATTCTATGATTTAATTTTCCTGTTCTACTTTAATCTGTAATAACATTCCAAATTAACGTAAAACATTTATGAGTTCCAAGTATTTGCCAGAATTTTCTAAAGCAAGTCCTATTGCTATAAAGTGGCTTTTGCTTAACAGGCATGGTGCCAGTCAATTTTTAGTCAACATAAAACTTCCTAAGCCAGATCATCCCGGAAATGGGAAACATGGAATCTTGTGCCCTAAAAACACCCTTCTTGGTTGCTCATGCAAAACCAATAGTCTCAACAAGAGGCAGCCTTGAACTCCCTGTTTCTCCATATAGAAAGCTTCATCCAGGTTTAGGATTTTTGGCAAGGCATAGCTGGAAGAGTTTTGCAGCATCTCTGCTTGTTTGTTTGAAGTTTAACTCTGGAGTTTTTTTACTAACTGCAAATCTATAGTAGCTAACTCTGTTCTCTTGACAACTCACAGACTGTGCATCTAGTATAGCAGTTAAAAGAAAGGATGCTCAGGATATTAGTTGAAGGAAAGGATGCTATGTTCTGAGCTGTGTTGTATAGATTTAACGACATTTGCTCTCATCTAGGACAGTCAAGAGGGTGATTTTCTTTGTCAGTTGGAAGAGCTGTAGGAGGAAAAAGAACCATATGTTATTATTGACAATAACTTCTTTTTCATTGTGCATGACTAAATAGGCAGCTTATTCCCCACTGCAGTTTCGGAAATTTTGCCATTATAATTCCTGAAATGTCAGACTTCAGGAAGAGTGGCCAAGGACCTGTAGAGTTCTAGTTCTGTCTGCACCACTGCTTCCCCACTGCCCACACTGAGCTTATTGAAAACCCGATGAATTCAGGTCACGATGGACCAGCATCTATTGACAAAGCACTGTTGACATTCTCCCAGTTTCTTTTGAAGGGGATATACAAGGTAAAAGAGCGCAAAGCTTGTGCCTCATTTTTGGTTGTTCCTAAATGAGAAGCTGCTGCCAAGTTCAGTTAATGCTTTTTTTCCAAGTAAGCGTGGGTTCCCACAAGTTTATTTTGTACTAAAAAATTAAGTGCGTTCAGGCCTGAAAAGAAACCTCATTAATTGATCCGATGCTTACATGCTGGAAGATCCTTATCTTTGCATTAATTTTATTTTCCAGCTGTGCTCCCAAGTGTTCCTTGGGATTACCTGACCCTCTGAATGATCATGATGGAGACCTATAGGGACATGTTAGGTTATGAAGAAATGCATATATAAGTTTATGATGGATTATCTTTAAATGTGGTAAAAAGGAAAAAGGATCAGACGAGACTTCAGGCTTTTATCTGGTTTGTTCTTACCCATCATAAAAAGAGAGAAAAGCTTAAAGGAAGATTATGAATATGCTGCTTCTCCTCAGCAAAACTTCTGAAAAGTCCCAAGGCCAGTTTGCTTTCAGTTCCTGTAAGAGTCATCTTAGTAACTACCCTAGTAACACATTCTTCACTTTTCTTCCACAGGAAACTTTCACAGTGAGTGATGCAAAGTGTGCAATAAAATCTTCTTTTGGACTGAAACAAAACATAATTTGACATTTACATTTTGAGCATGCTTACACTGAGAAATTACTTACAATGGATGGGCAAGACTTAGTTACAGGTAAAATATAATGTTACTCAAAATAAAGGCAGGTTTAAACATGCCTGTGATCAGGGAAGGAAAATTTATGTTAATCACCTTTGTAAGTGAAATCCACAATGGATTATTGATCTTACCAACAAAAATAAACAAATAAAAAAAACCACTGAGAGTTTTCTGCATCTATTGAATGAGAACAATCATGTCACAGAGCATTGTTTAAAAATGTGTAAAATGATGAATGAAGCTCATGACACACTGAATTTGTGGAGATTATACCACACATGTAAATCAGCCATGTTTGTCTAAGACTCAAAACAAATGGAAATTAGGGGCAACGGAGCTTTTACGTCTCAAAACAAAATAATGATCTTAATGCATATTAAAAGAAAGGAAAGAGGAAGGGAGTTCCCTGGTTAAGTAATCTCTATTCCACCTTGATATCTTCCTTTGTGCTTTTTTATTTGGAATCTGATTAAAAGCAGAGCTGAGTGCCATACACAGCTAATACTGAACTCTTTCAAGTCTGCAAGTCTGAACTCTTTCTATTGGGACCGGCTCTTCTATTTTTTTTTTTAACATCAAACTAGAGTTGTATGAAGACCGTGTTGACAAAAACAACAGGTCAAATAATGTTAACTAACTTAGTTCATGGGCTTTACAAATGGAGCACAGATGTGTGCTTAGAGCAAGTATGAGTAGTAAGGAAGGTGGAGGCAAAATAAATGCCCACTAGTGGATAGAGGGAAAAATAATTCATCAGTCTATGTACAGGAGTTATTTACTCCAAGTTGTTTTGTAATTATATATAGTGCCGTATATAGCAATACACTTGTATTGCTCTCACTGTGGAAATAAGACTGTAAGAGTTCAAAAATATAAATAATAAGCTAATTCAAATTAAGTAAGAGCGCCAAAATTCAGAATTTCAGGGCTAAAATAAGAGTGCAGATTTCAATGGACAATTAATGGACATGGAACACATTTTCTTTTCCTGGGATATGATGCTGACCCACATCTTTTAAGATCAGAATGACCATGTTGTTTGACTTTCAGCATAAACTAAGCTGTTGAGTTTTGTCTGGTGATTCTCAAATCAAGCCCATAACATTAGAAAGGCCTTAAATCCCAGTCTCAAGACTGAATGACAGTGAGTCTACCTCCTGTCCGGTTCTCTCCATGGCCAAGTGCCCTTTCAGTATAAGTTGTGAATATATACAAGTACCATAAGTACTGGTACTTGTACGTCTCATTCCATTTCAGAAGATGCATTATCTACAACGTGATTTGAAGTTAAATACTGAGCCAAGATAAACCATCTAGCATGGCTCTTGCCTCAGCTAAGTCATTAATATAAGCTGTGCATTATTGTGCATTTTGGTGCCAGCTATCAAAAGACCGTTTTCTCTTATTTTTCCCTAATTGAAACAGAAAGAATTGCTTGGTGCAGAGGTAGTTCTGAAGTTCAGAAGGTCCCAAATATCACTCTAGCCTATTTTTTGACTCAGGACTGTCTCTTTCAGATTATCTTCCCATATTTTGCCTATCCTCATTTAAGTGCTCTGCACAACAAGGCCTTTCCCCCTTTGAACATTAGAGTTCAGGTTTATTTTGTAGTGTAAAGGCTGGTTAGCCCTAACAGCTGTATCCAATAGCAAGAGAAACACAAAATAAGTAATATTGGTGCTGCTCTTCATTCCTGGTCATACATTAGCCCTCTTACGCTGCATCTCTTGTTTCTGCTGTAGATGAGAACATTTCCAAGCACCGTTAGAGGCATAAGTTATGTCTCCACTCGGGCTGCAGCTGCCCAACAGCAGTGCAGGCTGCACAGGGAACTCCCAGTGCTGAATTAGAAGAGAATATACAATGAAGACTTCTTTTGTAGATAAAGGAGGGTAATTTTGACCTTAGTATATCATGAGTAAGACATGAAGCTGGAGTCTGAAGTACAAGAATCCACCTATCTCTTGGGAAATCCTCTGTTTGCTCTGTGATAACACAATAATGCTGAAAACAGGCGGGCACTGATAAAGACGTAAGACCAAATACAAGGCAGGTATAAGCAGGGTGACATTGCTAAACAAAGCAGAACACTGCCTACTTTCACCAGACCTGAATTTTAACTCTGATATTTTGCAAGGGCTTACCTGGAACTGTACTTCAATTAAATATTCATTCATGAGAAAAATCATAGCGAACAGCTCATACACAATTTACAAATGGCTACATATATCCTTAATTAGTTTTAAACAACCCTGCTAAACAGTGAGGGCAAACTAAATCCATTTTATGTCAAGGCTGCAGATACACAGTCACCTTATCTAATCAGCCCCAGCTGCCTTAAAGCCAGTAACTCAGAAACAAAGAGGCTACCAAACCAAATAACTTCTGTGAGGCCTTGCTGGAGGAGAAGGGGATCAGGCTGATTACTGTTCACCTGCCACACTGAGGCATGCAGGCAACCTGAAACAAAGGGAGTTTTCAGTGCTTCCCAATGACACACCTAGTTTGTGAAGTAATTACCTCTGACGCATGACACAAAAGATAAACACTGACTCTTGTAGCGTGTTGGCTAGCAACTCCTCAAAACACTCTGGAAAATAATATCATTACACTACCTTTAAAATAGCAGGTGAATTTCACCTGTTTGCAGCAGGTAACTCAGGACCTAGGTACAAATTGAGTAACGCTTAAGACTCCAAAATAGAGCTGAAGTGCTGCCTCAGATGTAACCAGGATTTCACACGGACTTGATTTGTTCCTAGGCAGAACACAGCTCAGCTCAGTGTTTCACTTACTAATAAGCTGATTATCTCTTAAAGGTTGCATGATGAATTCTTTGGTCTCTTTTAATAAATGACAAATCTATAACAGTTAATCTTATGATCACCTTCTGTGCCATAGTTTCATCTGCGTGACCTCTCAGCAATGTCTTTGGAGACAGATTTGTTGGTCCACTGCTCTGTTTTGACCTTCAAGCACTTACAGTGTAGGAGGAGAAGGGTGAGGTTCCGCTGGACTCCAGAAACAGGGTGTTGTGTCCCTCCACCTGGTATCAGTTGAGGGTGAGGATCTGGTGACACTGGAGCCAGTGGTTCATGAGCTAATCGTTCAGTATGCTTAATTATCTTGGCGTGGTATAAACATTGTCATTGCAGCAATGAGACAAAGTAGAGTTTCTGTATCCAAGAAGTTTGTCCTTTTTTTCCAACTATGTCATTTGGCCTTATGGACTTTGTTTTGGGTGATTTAGCACAAACATATGTCCATAAGAGACCTTCATGGACTTGCCTTGGATTACCTCCAGAGCCATCCCCAGCTTGATCCTGAATCCGAGAGAGACCAGGAACACAAGAACTGGAGACACCTTGTAGACAAGGATGAACTATATTGTCCCTAAGACATGCTAGACTGTCATGTGTGGCATTTTCCTATGAGAAAGTGGGTAGCCCTGGGCTGTTCTCCCTGACTGTGGTCTGCCTGCCAGGGCAGGTGGAGAGGGAGGTGGAAGTACAACATCAGCTATGGCTTTCTTTTGCGGAGTTAAGTTTTAAGGCAAAGTCCTGTCAGCACTCGGGATGTTGTTCTGTACCGTAAGGGCTTCACAGTAGGCCGTGCTGGGTGACATGGCCTGGTTTTGACACAGCATGTTGAAGCACAGTCACCCCAGGCGCGGCCTCAGTTCAGAGTGTCCGAGTGCTCTGGGCCTAGGGCCACGAGTGGCTTCTTGCCAACCATCCTTGGGAAACTGGTCTTCGAGGCCTGTTTGCGAAAGCCTGCAAGAAGGGCTCAGCCTACTCCACGCAGACATGGTGGGCCAGGCCTGCGGGGCTGTTTCCCTGCCCAGCCCTCCATGGCTGCTCTGCCGGGCATGACAGCAGCACGAAGAAGAGTGGGAAGACCAAAAGTCCTGGCCCTGGCTGCTGGCCTAGCTTCCCTTCACCTGCCTGACACTGTGAGGCAGGAAAATGCCGGAAGGGCCTCAGAGACGACAACAAAGCAGGGTGTCCATGTGCAGCTGATTTGCGGGGTGCAGTAACAGCTGGACGTGCTCGCCAAGAAAGCCGCTGGTCTCACAGGCGGGGACCTGCCACAGAGCAGACGTGCCTGGGGGGATTCAGAGGCATCCTGGTGAGCTGCGGCTGAGGTGCTCCCAGACAGCAATGTGGACAGGACTAACAAAAGCGCTTCACCCACGCTATTTCTCTCCAAGCACAACCATCTCTACCAACAGAGCCTTTTTTCCAGTTGTGTTCAAATTGATGGGAACTCTCCTGATCCCTTTAGAAGGCTGTCCCATAAGCGAGCAATGTCATAGCAAGAAATAATTTTCTACTGTATTATCTTTCCCGATATCTAAATGTGCTCCCTCCCTGCGTTGCTCTCAATAACCTCCACCCCTGCCTCCTGAAATAACTGTTCACTCATCACTGCAGTGGGTTTAGCCGTGCTGTACGAATCCAGAGAGATAAGAAACAATATTCTTTAGATAACAGCACAGACTCTTGCACAAAGTTCTTTCTTGTCTCAGAGTTCAGTCTGCACCCTTATTTAAAAAAAAGGAATGTAACAACCCCCCCCCCTTTGCAGGAATTACCTTAAAATGCAGCGTGCAATATCATTAGTGCAGTGCTAAGGACTTTTGAAATAGTGGTGGTGTTCCAAGTAAGACTATGGCCACCATTTTCCCCACAGTTGCCAATGTGTAGTATTTGAAACTATTTCTTTTTCTGTGCTTCAAGCAGCAATTAAGTATTGTGTTTCAAATGCCACCACACAGCAATGGTGAGTAAATAATGGCTTAAATAAGAACTAAGAAAAAGTTTTGTTTGCTTTTGCAGGTGTTAAATTTCAGCCAGACAATCTAACTCAAACAAAGCCCTAAACAAAAGTTACTGGAATTCCTGACTGACAACCTGAGTTTCACGTTAGACAAGGCAGATAATCAAAATTATCTCTCCTAGCTCTAAAATCTCTAACCACTGATTTTTACCACGGCTGTAAAATTCCGAGATTGAGGTTTTTAACTCCAGGTATAAGACTTCTGTTTAAATTTTTAATGCATGGGAAAAACAATTGCAGTATCTACATGTGGTTAAACAATGTATTTCTCTAATAAATATCCTTAAAAAAACCACAAGACAGTAAAACTCGCATGCACAAGTACACTGCGGGATTGAAATGTGGATTTAGGGTGTTTTCTTGTTCTTCTGGTAACCTGGTTATTCCTCCCTTGAGATGAAATGCAATGCTATGTATCCAGTACCCAGATGGATTAAAACGTACATCCTGTAAGCAATCTCAGAACATTAGGAAAAAGGCAATTGAACCATTTTCAGATCCAGTAATTAATTCTGTGGAACCCATTTATGGGAAACTCAGCTGCAGTGAAACCCTGCTTGTAGAGAAGAGAATGAAAGCTGCAAGTTGTTTCAATGCAAACTGTGATGCTTGTAAATGAGCCCCTTCCCACAGGACTCAAGCTTGCAATCCTGCCCCAATGTCAAAGCCCTTCAGGGTCAAGACCATAGGACCACGCCTGTAACCGAGAGGTTTAGTGGAGAAAATTCCATGACTTCACTATGACAGGCTCCCATTATAATTCTTAATTGGTTACTTTAGATTACTCTCTCAGCCAACCTTTGTTAATGTGAAATGATAACCTTGAACTGTGTTCACGGTTTAAAGCATTATCCAAAGACCCGCAAGCAGTGTACAGGGACAAAGTCAGAAATTCTTTTGAGCTTGTGTGAGGTCAGAATCAGGCTGATTCTGCCAGCCTCATCACAGGATCGCAGTAATCCAGCTGTTTATGGGCCTTATGAAACATTAGATTAAGAGTTTCTACGTACTGGTCTGGAAATACAGCTTACTGGCCTGGAAATACAGCTTACTGGCCTGATTCTGCTACTTTCAGCCATGGTGCTATTACCTGATTTGCTCAGCTCAGCAATTCCTTTTGCATCTTCCAAACCAAAGCTACTTTTTCAGTACTCGTGTATCTAGTGCCTGCTGATTTAATTGACAGCCTGTCAATGGTGCCCTCCAAGCCACCCCATGGTTCAGCTCCTCTCAACACTCTTTGAGCCCTCACTCCTCACCCCAGCTGGAAGCTGGGAGGCAGCTGCACCAGGGGTCCTGGTTCTCCCCCAGGCGAGGAGGGAGAAGAGAGCATGGTGGAGTGAGGAGTGGAGCGATCCTGTTGTTCACAGTAAGGAAGTAAGGTGTGGCTCATCCTGAATTTGCCTGAAACTCTCTCATCAAAGGACAGCCGGCAACCAGGAAGAAGGTTTATCAGGTGAAGGTTCCTTGGAATTGCCCATCCAGGCCCTACAACAAAGGTTGAGCCTTATGGGATAAGAGTTTTGTTCTGCATAATACAGTTAATAAAAAAACCTGCCCACAAACAGGGTGAGCTGGTTGGGAACAGACTGCTGCAGGACGCGCAAGGACCTTCACTGGAGCACATGCACAGGGCAGCTACAGTAGCCAGTAAACATTGTATTATCTTAACAGCACAATGAGTTAGTTTTACTATTCCTCATGTCTTTTTTTTCATTAATTATTAATATTCAGTTAATACAGCAGTGAGCAGAATGTACCCACAGCTCTATCCATAAAGGAATTAATTTACTGCCTGCTTTACAACAAGTGCTGTGTAAACACTTGAGTTGCATTAAGTAAGTACTGCATTTCTATACTGGCAAATTCAGGTGAGCAAACACAATACTTTGGAGAAAACCAAGCACTTTTTGTCCAGCCCCAGCCCACACTGCTACCAGCCCGCAACAGTATGAAAATAAATCAATGTTGAGGAACTATCCCAACATGCTCTTTAAAACTCAATGTTTCTATTATTTCCACAGGAGTTCTGCTTCGTGCAGCTTGAATACAGAATTAGAAAGGCCCTAGCCTTACTCCAAAGCTCTCATGGATTTCAGGCCCAGGATGGGCACCTGAAACGGAAAGCATGAGAAAGGAAGCCCAAGAGACCATGATTACTTCCCACCATTTGAGTGATTTCTTACAAGCACCTTAAAATATTCTCAAAAATCAGAATTATTTATAGGAATATAATTAAACAACCACTGTATTATCCTTAAGGCAGATTTTCCCCTATTCTTGTCCCCTAAATCACCAAGCTGGATTCAAATGTCATTATTCAATTTTTTCTTTCTCTACATGTGTAACACTGTTTCTCAGTGCAGTTTCACTGCTGAACAGCAAATGGAACTGACCCAGATGGAAACCAGGATCTGCAAGACCCTCCTCAGATCTGCAGTGTTTCCTTGCCTTAAAGCACGTATCTGAACTGTTTGCTTGGACCCTTCAGCGAGGCGTGTATCTCATTGTGAGGCTACAGGCTTCAGTTCATCCTTGAAACCAGCATCCTCCAGACTTCAGTGAAATGACAAGGCTTTTTTTAACTCTGTATGTATAGTTATGACTCTTCCTGGACTGGAGCCTGAATAAAGCATGCATCCAGCAGACAGCCCTGTGCATGCTCAAGGATAATAGTTAACTAATCTGTATGGAGAGAGCTGTTGGACAACTTCTAGTGACTGTGATCTTCAGTAAAAATAATTTTAATCCTTAACATTTTTAGAATCATTTCAGTATGGTGCCTGTACATCGAAAGTCACTGTGGCATACATACTGCCCTGTCTTCTTGCAGACATAGGAGCTTTGAATTTTTACTCTCTACCCTCCCACATTCCGGTGCAATTCCTTTCCTTAATGAGCATGCACACAAAATGACCTCTGTGTTCCCTTCTGCAAAATTGTGCACTGTTTCCCTGAACTCTGGAGTTCACATTTTCATGATAAAAGGTGCAATTATTTTCCTGTGCAGCAACATTTTCAACAAGACTGGCTTCGCAAACAGATTTTCAGCCTCTCATTAGGCTGACAAGAATTTGGTCAGTCTGGTAAGAAATCTTTTGCATGTGGCAAACTAATTTTATTTAAGCACCCCCTTTAAAAGAGCCTTCTGAATGCAAAGGCAGATGCTACTGCTCAGTCTACCCTTCTCTGTGCATCACAAATTGCTCATTAATGAGGCAGGTAGAATATGATTTTATGCAATCGCTCATGAAAATGTGTTAACAACTGTAACCTAAAATTAGCACCTTTCATGACTGTAACATCATTCCCAAACTTCCCCCAATTACACGCTGTTCCTTAATGGTTACAGTCCATTCTTTGTCATTCTGGAGTCTCGGAAAGCTCTGAGCAGCACACTACACTGGTGACTGGCAAGGCAGAAACTGGATCTATGTAATTCTTAAACACTACTCACAGATCTTTTTTCTCCTACAGTAGATGAGATTCAGTGAGTGCAAAACCGACAGTCTTTGATGATGCCTTTGATTTGTGGTGGTGGAAAAACTGCTCGTCCCAGTAACCTGCAATTATGACATTTAAGTGATAAAAACCACACAAATCAACACCTCCACTAACAATGCAGTTTCACTATTTTAATGCTGGGGAATTCCTTGCATTTTACTTTTGGCACAGGTTATGATTTAATTCCCAATGAGAGCCTGGAGAATCTGTTTTGTTCAGTGACAGGGGATAAGCCCAGCAGTCAAGGTTTATTCTCCAAATATTAGCAGAAGTGCTCCGCTTATCAGGCAGTTGATAGTTAGCTTGAAAGCAATAAAATCTTTGCATACAAATATAAGCTATTGTGAGATCTGAGTTGACAGATGGGTTTATAGATTGATAATACAATCTTGAATTTCTTCTTAAACTTTGGTTAATTGAAGCATTTGGGAAGTGTGGATTTTTACAAAACTACTCATTGAAATGAAATTATGTTGCCTACTCAGGAACCTTACTGTCAGTGAACTTTGACTTTCCAATCATCGTAAACTGTCTTTAAATTAAGACTATTATAAAACTGGAAGGTAGTTTTATTTTTGTTTTGATACAGCAACTCAGGACAGAGCTAAACAGATATGAGGCAGGTCTGTATGAAAACTGCAAATTTTACTTTCTGATGCCTCCTAAACTTTTTCCCCAGTAAAGACAATTTAGCAGTGGGCTTTATAAAAAATTCCATGAATCTTTATGCATTGAGGGCATGTCCTCAAATATACCAAAATTCTTGAAGAGACTCTCATAGGCTTCACTGGACTTGTAATCGAGCTCTGAACGTGAGAGGCAAGAGACTCCCCAGTTTCATTTTCTAGATATGATCGACAGTGCTGGAAGCACCCAGCTGTGTGAAATGTTGTGTAAAATTTTATAGTACACTGTTGTGTATGGCTTGATAGTGGTACAGATGTGACAGCCTGGGAACTCCTATAATATAGAATATGGTAATTCCTGAGTGAAATGCCTTCTGGAAGAAGATTTTCTTTCAATGAATTAATGGGCAGCAGATGCTGGGAGGGACACATTTCTCTTTCTTTCAACAGTGCTTCATATGTAGAATAAATAATGTGAAGCATGATACACCTCTAAACATATGTATAAAAGATGTCTAGCCAGGATTGCTCTTCAGAAATTACAAAGCACAATCAGGCAACCAGTAGAATAATCTTTAGTTTAAACAAATCAATACTTTTGAGAATAATTTTTAAGCCATAACATAAATAGGTTCTGAAATCCTACAACAGAAGTTGGACAACAGAAACAGCTTCTGCAAAGTTTATGTATTGTACTCCACTTGCCAAAAATGTGGTCTGAATCAGGAAATGGTGTGAACTAAACCAGTCAAAGTCCCACCAATTAATATTTTACTATAGCTCCTAGCAGACAAGACTGTAAAAAGTCCTTCTTCCCTGTCTGCGTGCTTAGCATGTGATAGGCCTATCACCTGGCAGAAACTGTCCAGGAGTGTTTTGGCTCAGGCTCCAGATTAACACAGATCTTGCCTGCGCAGACAGATTCCTGTGGGAGATGAAGGGCTTACACAAATGAGTATTTCAGGGCCACACCAATATGTTGTTGCATTTCCAACCCATCTGACTGCCAGAAGATGTACTGGCTGTAGAAAACTGGGGGTTTCCCATGACACCCATCTCCACGTGGCTTGACTTCCACATCCTCCTGAGAGCTACATCCAAGAACTCCAGGGATGATGATTCCCGCAAGACTTAAGAGAGGCAATTAGCACTGCTTGTTCGGTCTCATCCTACATTTGCCAAGCTAATACTTGCAGTTGCAGCTTTCTCAAAGTGCTGTCTTAGTTGAACAGAGTTTGGTGAACTGGAGAAACTTCCACACCCATGTAAGAATACTGTGCAATTGGATCTTGATACTACTTAATGTTGAACTCTTTGACCATGTGAAATGGCAACCTGGTCTATTTCATCATTACCAGCAGTCTTCTGACCTTAATCTCAGGTGCATACCGATGTACCAGCAGACCTCCTGGAGACAGGAGGGACTGCAGCTGTTAAAAGCATACAGCCCAACATAACCACAGACTGTTTCTATAAACAGAGCATGAAAGTCACACATGTCTTTTATGGGCCAGGTCTTCTGGAGGCTATTTTCAAGTGGCACTGAGTCCCGGTAACATATTTAGCCTGTTCATTAAATGTTCACAAAGTGCTTGTGCTATGTGCCAAAAATAAATCTGCAGTGACCTGGTCCATCAGACTCTGTGCCATCCCGTCATGCAGGTGCGGGGATGTGAGGATGCTCCTAGCTAGAGACCAAAATCAGCAAAGCTGAATTAAGGTTGTCTGTACATCTAGAAATGGATGCAACCTGGACACGTCCTGCAGGTTCATTTCACCTGCGTCAGGGATATGCAGAGGTACCACTGCACGCTTTCACAACTCAGCCAACATCTAAGCCAGCTGTGGCTGCCGCAGCTGGTCCCTCTCACCCCTCCTCTCCTAAGGCCTAAACCTGCCTGCCTCTGCGAGCCTGGACACACAAGTAATAGAAGCAGAATGGGATGTTCTCCCCCTCCACCGAGAAGGCTAAGGATGAAACCCGTGAAATACGGCTCTGACTCGCCCTGCTTGCAGACCCCGGCAATCCCGCCCACGTACG
>NW_010526065.1:0-265 GCF_000687285.1 Phaethon lepturus | reverse complement strand
AGCATTTTCCTCTGCCATCACATCAGGCTGGAGCTGGGTTAATTACGCTCCTCTGTCCTGATTTAAGCACGGGAGCTTATTCAGTACAACTGTTCCTTTATTAATGAATTGCAACCCAATTTTAACTGGAGGAAGCTGGCGAGGAGGGGAAAAAAAAAAAAGGAAACCTTTTGCCAGCGTGCTCTGTGTGCCGCTGCCTTTCATTTACATAACTTCAAAGTGATGCATTTTTTAAACCAACCTATTTTTGGGTCTGGCTGGACTG